>NW_015163655.1:316373-351733 GCF_001447785.1 Gekko japonicus | reverse complement strand
GGGATTTTGTGGAAAAAACCCTGACAAGAGGATTCATCCAGCCCTCCACGTCTTTGTTATCAGCACCAGTCCTCTTCATTAAGAAAAAGAGCGGTGAGCTCTGACTCTGCAACGATTATCGGGCCCTTAACAAAATCACAATACGAGACTAGTACCCCCTACCTTTGATCCTCAAACTATTAGATTGCCTTAAGGGAGCCTGAATCTTCACTAAATTGGATCTCCAAGGTGCATACAACCTGGTACGTATCTGGGCGGTTGATGAGTGGAAGACAACCTTTGGCACTCAATACGGCCAGTACGAGTATTTGGTAATGCCCTTTGGCTTAACCAACACACCCGCGGTCTTACAGAGGCTCATGAATGACGTTTTCCAAGACCTGCTCAACCACTTTGTCATCATTTACTTGGATGATATCTTGATCTATTCAAACAACCCCGCCCAGCACATTGAGCATGTTTGTCAAGTCCTCTAGCGCCTTCGGACCCATGGGCTATACGCAAAGCTGGAGAAACGTGATTTCCATCTGCACTCGGTTGAGTTCTTCGGCCACATTATATCCCCGCAAGGGATACTCATGGACCCAAAAAAGATAGAAGCCTCGCACCCGCAAAGACGTGCAACAGCTTCTTGGATTCACCAGTTACTATAGGCAGTTTGTCCCCACCTATGCCTCGTTAACCACCCCCTTAACTTGGCTACTTCGGCCCAAAGAACCATTTCTCTGGACCCCCAAGTCCGATCATGCCTTCGCCATCCTAAAGACCTGTTTCACGTCAGGGCCGCTGCTGTGCTATCCCGATCCCCAGCTCCCTTTCACAGTGGAGGCTGACGCCTCTAGCATTGCTATCAGCGCAGTTCTCTCTCAACGGGACAGGCTTATGCAGCCTCTCCAGCCTTGCACCTACTACTCTCACCAACTGACGACAGCTGAGAGGAATTACACCATCTGGGAAAGGGAGCTACTGGCCATCAAGGCCGCCTTCGAAGTATGGAGACACTACCTCAAAGGGGCCTGCCATCCCGTTCAGGTGCTCATGGACCATTGGAACCTAGAACACCTCCAGACCACCCATCGCCTCAACCAACGACAGATCCAGTGGTCCCCTTTCTTTTCCCGATTTTTGAGGGGGCAGTATGTCAGCAAGCTGCCATGGTGTTCTGTGTTGCTAGTTCTTCTGTACAGTTGCTACCCCCCCCCTTGCCTGTGTGCTATTATTTTACTCTGCTGTAATGCCTAAGCCAAACAACTGGAGGACGTATTGGGGGAGTTCGCTTCATTGCCAGCTTGTTGCTTTTAGAGCCTGAGAACTGCACGTGTGTTATGTCTGGAGATAGCCTGGTTCTCAGGGAATGGGCGCGCAACCGTTTCCTTTCACCCGCCAGCGGGAAAGTGACCCATTGGTTCTGTATCTGTTTCAAATCCCTTTATTATGCTTGCCCTAACCGTTTGTAGTCAGTTCTAACAAAGAACGTGTTTGAGTGTCTTTCCAATGCTTTGAAATAAATTTTGCTTTTCTTGAAAACGTGGATTTATTCTCGATGCTTGGGGATCCAACACCTGGCTCTGGTCGAGGACAGTTGGATATCTCGGGCTGGGGACCACCAACAGATTCTGATCTACTGAGTGCAATGCTTTTCTAGACATATACATAGGTCCTGGACCATTAAGGACCTTAAAGGTCAACACCAGAACCTTCAACCTGATCTGGTACTTCACTGGAAGCCAGTGCAACTCACACAGCACAGGAGGACCCGCACCACCACATTCTGTACTAGCCTGACCTGGCGCAGTTGGAAAAATGCTGGTCTGGCAACATTTGTGACCTTGGCACCATTGTTAATGAGGCATCCAGAGTCATGCCCAAGCTCCTGACAGCTGGTGCTGGCCTTAAGGGCACACCATCAAGAGGGGGGAGTTGGCATGCCAAACTTGAGTCCCCCTTCCCCAGCCACAGAACCTCTGTTTTAGAAGGGTTCAGTCTCAGCCGGCTCTGTTTCAACCATCCCACCACAGTATCCTACCCCTCAGCCATCAACAGATGTTAAGAAGCAGCATGAAGTAGAAAGAATTAAATACTTCCAACTCAAACGGTCTTTGCAAAAACAAGCAGGGAAATAGTTTGCATATGCATTATATTATAGGACTGGCTGCACTGCATTGCTGAAGAGAATTTTCAATTTCTTCCAAGAAGCCCAATTTGTAAGTGAAAATACAAAAATATCTCTCAAAAGGCACTCAGTGCTTGTACATGCAGCCCCCTGATAGGGCAAGAACACCTCCCTGGCCATTTGAGCTCAAGAAAATGG
The DNA here is from genome assembly GCF_001447785.1 of Gekko japonicus. NCBI lineage: Eukaryota > Metazoa > Chordata > Lepidosauria > Squamata > Gekkonidae > Gekko > Gekko japonicus. The sequence goes on along the minus strand of NW_015163655.1, from coordinate 349,422 downwards.
TACAGGGTGCAGGCAGGAACTGATACTCCCACCACACCACAGACCTGTAGTATGAATGGGAATATAAAGATGTTTATATATAGTTTTTTTCCTTCTTGATTGTTCATGTTCATATTTCTCTGGTTTTTATAGATTTATTCTTTAAAGTAATATTTTATTAGGATGTTAGAAAGGCCTGTTATATAGAAGGCTTTCCTCTTGTAGGTCTGATATTGTTAGCAGACAACATAATAGATACAAAATTCATGATTCTGTAGTTCTTAGGGCAAACCTTTCAATGTCTGGGTCAGATAAGATTTTAGTCTGATATGAAGAATCCTTGCCCATTATCATTTAGGTTAGGTTAAGTAAACACTTAGTTTGACGTAGATATGTTTCTTTATATCAGGCCAATCAGAGGATTATTACTCAAATTACCACTGTCCTTTGTAACCAATTATGCTGTTTGAATATTGTTTTCTTGATGATGTCAGTCCATGTATAAAATATCATGTATTTCCTGAATATGTTCAGAATATGCTCAAGAAGAAGAAAAAGAAGAAAGTTGTCAATTTTTGGTTAAGTATTTGGTCTAATTGTTTTCTTATTAATTGAGGCATTTTTCCTGATTATGCTGAGAAGAAAGCAATCCGTTTTGATGGGTCCTTTGGCCTAACTGTTCTCTGTATTTCATTACAATAAAATACAAGAACTTCCTCCTCATTTGACTTCTTTTTTGACCCGGAATCTAATATGTACAACAGTCCTGATCTGAATCGGTTTACTGAGGTACTTTTAGACTGACTTGCCACCAGGGATTCACAGCTGCAATATGCAATATGGCTGCCAGTGCCCCTTGGGAACTCATTCCCTGAATTCTGTTTGCACAAGAGCACTGCCTTCTGGTAATTTTCAGGCACAATTCAAAGTGGTAGTTTTGACCTTCAAAGCCCTAAATGGCCTGGCTGGGGCCAAAATACCTGGAAAAAATATTGCCTCTCATATCTGGCTCCATGTACTTTAAGGATACCCTATAAGGCTATCACTGCCTGAGGTTTAGGGGGGCATAGAACAGAGCCTGTTCTGAGGGGGCATCTTCTATGTGGAACTCCTTGATGAAGAAGGCTTCCCAGGACAGCTACGGCTTTACCCCTGGGATACCTTTGAAAAGAGAGTCCATAAATGATTGGAAAATCCCCGGTGCCACTGAAACCCCGAACTGGAGTCGGTGGACCCTGAAAGCCCCCTTATGTGTGGCAATTGTCTGGGCTTCAGCTGTGTCCACCGGCAATTGTTGGTAGGCCTGCGCCAAGTCCAGCTTCCCGAAGATGCGGGCCCCTGCTAGCGCTGCCAGCACATGGCTGACCACCGGTACCGGGTACGTGTGGTCTAGCAGCGCCTTGTTCAGGGTGCACTTATAGTCCGCGCAGATCCTGACGTCCCCGTTTGGCTTAACGGGTGTGACGATCGGGGTTTCCCACTGGGCGGATGCAACCGGCTCCAGCACTCCCTGGGCCACTAGCCGGTCCAGTTCCGCTTTGATCTTTGGCCTCATTGCGATGGGTGGATGCCGGGCCTTTATCCGGATGGGGCGGACCGCTGGATCCAGGTCCAGGGAGATGGGCGGCCCTGTGAACCTGCTGAGGGACCCATCGAAAACCTGCGGGAACTCATTGCACACGTCCATGAAATCAACCCGCTGCAACTGGTGGAGCCCCCCGATGGTCAAGCCCAGTGGCTTAAACCATGACATTCCCAGGAGGCTGGAAAGCCGGCTGCCCACCACCAGAATGTCCAGATATCCCTTGAAGTCCTGGAATTCCACCATGAACTTGCCCCAGCCCCGCACAGCCACCAGATTCTTATTAAAATCCTGCAATTTAAAGTGTGGCTTGTGTAGAGGGGGGGCCCCCTTGGGACACACTCTCCGCAGTGTCTCCTCCGGAGCCGGTATCTAGCTCCATACTACAGGGGGACCCCTCTATGCAGACCGAAACATGGACTTTGTTTCGGCCCTCCCGGAGCACTTCACCTACCTGAGGCTGGGGCTGGTGGGAAACGGCGTGGAGGTCTATGGAGTGGAGGTCCACGGTGTGGATCGGCTCTGCCTGGTGTGTCGACTTCTTGGTTTGCTGTCGGCAGTCGTGGCAGACCTTGGCAATGTGGCCCGGCTTGTTGCAGGCCCGGCAGATGGCGTCCCGGAAACGGCAGGTTCATGCGCCTCTCCGCAGCTGGCACATGGTAGAGCTGGCTCAGACGTCCTCGCTGGCAGTGCTCCCCTCGAGCGATGCGATTTCGCGGTTTGGCGGCAGATTTGTAGCACCTCGTCTTCCTCAGAGTCAGCCGACTCCGATGTGGCTTGGGTGCAATGGACCGCGTTTCCGCCGCGGTCTTGTCGGCTGTTCTCGTAGGCCGCAGCGTCCTTCAGGGCCTTGTCCAGAGTCAAGTCGTCCTGCCTGATGAGGCGCCGGTGCAACTTGGACTCTCGGATGCCCACGATGAATTGGCTGAGGAGCGTGTCTTCCAGGCTAGGAAAAACACACCACATGGCGGCTCGTCGGAGGCCCGCCAGGAACTCAGTGGCTCTCACCTCTGGGCCTTGGACTCTCACAAAGAAGTCCACTCGCTCCGCGAATTTGGTCGGCCTTGGAGCGAGATGGTTTGTGAGGGTCTTAACGAGCTCTGCGAAACTCTCCTCCTGTACCTTGCGGGGTGCGATCAGATCCTGCAGGAGAAGGAGGGTGTCCATTCCACAGAAACGGATGAGATGGGCCCTCTTCATATCCGGATCGGTGATTTTCAGGCACGTCAGGTAGTTCTCGAGGATCACTACCCACATTTCCCATTGCTCGGGATGGGAGAGGTCAAAACGAGCAATGCCCTCGGAGGATGTTGAGGCGGAGGCAGAGGACGCAGTGGAGGCCGGGGACAACATGTTCGCTCGCTAGTTCGTCGTTTGGCTGCGCGGCGAGGGGAGGCGGGGCGAGGCGAGATGGCGAGCGGAGATTGCTGGCGGCCTCACGGAGCGAGGCGCGGTGCGATGAGCGGTGATCCAAGTGCAGCGGCGGCAGTCTCGATCGGGGCTCGGTGTGTGCGGTTCGTCCGGGTCTTGTTCAGGGAAGGTAGGATCCCATCCTCGTCGCCAGTGAAAAGTACTGAGAAACGTTGAGTGATTTCAGCAAAGTACTTTTATTCGGATGGAACAAGACAAAAGTAAGCCGGCTCGCAGGCCGGTTTATATGCTCTGAAAACCCACCACCAAAACACACCCCCTACTTCCCTATAGGCTATATACAGTAGCCGAGAGTCCCATAGGCTCTCGGCTGTGGACCTGGCCCTCTGATAGGTGCGGGCTAGGATCCGCTCGGCTATTGTTCATGGGGATCGAAGCTTCAGGCTTTTGCATGACTGCATGGCCCAACGGTCGCGCATGTGGTCATGGCGGAATACATTACAGTAAATGAGTGACAATCTTTTATTTATATGTGTCTTTAAAACAGGACCTTGGTAACAATCTTCTAGTAAGGATGGCTGATTTACAGTTTATTATTTTTAATAACATTATAATAGTAAGCATTTTAGGGTATCTGAACTGTATTATTTAGTACCATTTTATCTTGCTGTTCTTCCAAGAAGCTCAGGGCACTGTACGTCATTCCTCTTCCATTTTATCTGCACAATAACCCTATGAGGTAGGTTAGGTTGAGGGAGAGAGACTGGCCCAAAGTCACCCAACCCAGTAAAGCTTCCATTGTGGAGTAGGGATTTGAACCTGGGTCTCCCGTATCCTAGTGCACCCTAACCATTACCACATGCTGGCTCACTTGTTGGAAAGAAGAGGAGGAGGAGGAGATTGGATTTGTTCACTCAAGAGTCTCAGAGCAGTTTACAATCTCCTTTCCCTTCCCCTCCCCTCAACAGACACCCTGTGAGGTAGGTGGGACTGAGAGAGCTCTGACGGAGCTCAATTCCTTTCCTCTCCAGAGCAAGGGTACGTGAAGAAGGAGGAGGAGAAACAGGTGAGAAAGGCTACTGTTGCTATTGTTTTCCCATGCAGAGCAAAGGTGTGTGTCTTCGTGTGTGTGTGTGCGTGCACGTACATGTGCCTCTTTCTTTGCAAGAAAGAGAAAGAGGAGAGAATAACAGGTAGAGTGAGTACAGCACTGCAGGAGAGGTGGAGAGCTCCCTTTAACTGCTTGGGGAGTGACCAATAACTCCTGAGTGACCTCCTGCCCACTTCTGCGGTATGTAAACAAGTGCCCAAACAGCTCCTCTAGTGGATAGAATGGGAAAATGGCAAAAACAACCATCTTTTCTTAAAAGTGCTATCCAAATGGTAATCATCTTCATGTGCCTTCTTTGTGTGCTGTATCTGATAAGTAAGCAGGGCAAACACAGATGCAAGGAGTGAAAATAGTTTGTGCATTGGAGGAGGGATGAGTCAGTTGGGTATTAAAAGCATCATGGTCAAGGGAAAAAAAAGAGCTTTGTCTATAAGCCTGCAGCAATGTTAATGTGCTTTATTGTCACCTCAAAGCATGAAGCAGCCCTTCCATTTATCCATCACAGGTGGGAAATTACCCACTCCCAGCACCAAGAGGAACTGAGGCACAGGAGAAAAAATAGCCTCCACGTAGTGATGCTGTCTAGGAGTTTCCCCTACTGACTGTAGTAAAGATCACAGAGATAGACCATCACCTGGAAGTGACATCACATTCTCTCCAGACTCCCCTAGAACCTCCCTCAAAATCTCCCAGCATTTGCTGAGGCAGCATGAAGACATTTTCTAGCCCTGTACCCAAGCCAACAAATGGAGTGGGACTCACACATGCACTTTGCTCTTCTCTTCAGTGAGGGGTCATGGTTCAATGGTAGGAAATCTGCTCTGCTCAGAGAATGCCTCTGGCACCCCTGGAATCTCCAGGTAAAACAATAAAGTAGGAAGTGAAAGATCTCTGCCTAAGATCCTGGACAGTGGGTGTTGCTCAACATAGAATATAGTAGCCTGGATAGACCAATGAGCTGATATAATATAATGCAACTACTTCATGTGTTTAAATAGAATAGGAGAGGTGCCCAAATACATGAACAGGGAATGGTGATAATCCATCCAGTGGACAAATAAGTCTCTGAGCAGTCAGCTACCACGGGTGCTCCCCAAGTTATACATCTGCCCACCACTGTCATTCTTCATTCCATATCTTGACAGCTATTTTGCTCTTCCTAATGGTGGTAAAAGATGAGCTCCAGCTGGTTAACAACTATGGAATACCATCCTTAGAATTTCCTTCAGTGCCATGGAAGCTAAGAATGTCTAAGAATAGGTAAAATCCTGTTCTTTGCTATAAAAAGTAGTGTTGAAATATCTGTGCTAGCATAAGATATGACGCACAAACCCAAACCTCACAGCCAAGAAATCTGAAAACCATGACTCAGGAATTGAAGATGAGGCTTTATGGAGAAGCCACAAGGGACTGGAATACCTACCTCTGTCAAAGCAATAGCCCCGAATTATAACATTTTCTACAAAAACCAAGGCCTCTCACTAAAGAAACTGTGGTTTGGAACTGAATTGGAAGTTCAATTAAAAACAGAGGCTACCTCCCTTGCAAAAAACTGTTGTGAGGTTTTTCAGTACAAATAGAGAAAGTGGTCTAGTGCAGCACAGTTTAGGGAACCATGGTGTTCTTGTATTATGGAGAAAATCAGTATTTTAATCCACCTCAACGTGGAATGTAAAGCTGACTCTTAAGGTGCAGAAATACCTACCATGTAAACATGAAGGCTATAACACATTTCTGTAATTCAGTGGCTAACATAATCATGTTAAATGCAAACTTAGGGGATAAGGTTAGGAAAATTGGCACCCCAAAAAGCATACCAAATGGAACAATTTCTGCTCTCTCTGGCTATTGTGGTAGCCTTCTCCAAGGGAAGCCCTTCATCTTTGTGTTAAGCAATTACAGGTAATTGCTCTTTAACTAGGTCTTGAGATGCTGCAAACCGTGCCTCAAGTGGACAACCCAATCTTCACGATCTGAGATTATGACCTCAGTAATATTGCTTATGCTCACAATCTTCATTGAAACAGCCAAAGATTTGTAAACCAAGGTAGTTTCCTCCATTTTCTTACCATGGCACTGAGAGAGTATTCTCTAGTCATTGCCGCCTCTCTTTGTCATCTAAAAATTACAGTATTTCTTCACATAGGACAGTTGTCTTCCTGTGGCAAATACTTGCAGCCTCCTCAGTGCTGTCAATCTTCCAGTCTTTGAAATGAAGAGGAAGACTCCTTTGTGTCCACTCAGCTGATTCAACTAATTGGGGTGAGCCAATCTCATCAGAGATGTCTACCCATTTCATGTCAGTTATTTATAGTCATCTTGGCCTAATGGTGACAGTCACATTCATGGTTCCCTGAGGCTGTCTCAGCATGCAATATCTTCAGCTGTGGTCTTCATAAACATTCAACCCAAGATGGTCAATTCACACAATACAAACCAGGTATTCCCTATGTGGCAAGAACAGCATAGGGCATGCCTTTTCACCTTCCTACTCCTGGCCAATGTGAATGGCTATATCTTGTGCTGGAGGGCCCCTTGTAACTCACTGTCATTGGACTATGGTAGGCATGCATATAAACTGTCTGGAGATACTAGCAGTAAATAGTCTCTTTCTGTTCCTTCACAGAATTTCTTTCATATAACCAGAGATGGCTATCAAATTTGATATCAGCAGACACTTTGCTAGCTGGCTATGAATCTTTGAGACATTTCCCCCCCCCCCCCTTCAGATGCCCTGAGCAGAACAGGCTAAAGAGCATATGAATGGTCCATAAATCCATGGTACCATCGTATCTTTAAGGTACTAAGTGAAAATCAACCTATGTTCAACCTTAGTAAACAACAAATTCAGCCTATTCTTCAACAAGATGGAGTTGGACCCTTGCTCGTTAGGAGATGCATTTAGTGAGGTCACAGAGAGCAGTGTCCAATGAGGCTTCCACTTCTCCACCATCTGTAAGATGAAATATGATGTTGACCAAAGAATACTCCCACATCATTACTCTTACTTTTTCATACAGTTTCTCCAGTCTTTCAGTTTTGACACTAAAGCTTTGCACAAGACAACACAATGTCAATGCTCCTGTAGATAAAACAGTAAGGGCTCTAGGCTACTCAGAATCAGGACATCTTGTCAGGAGGTCCAGGTGTCACAAAGAAGATCCTCACCTACTTTGTCCCAATCCCTTGAATGCTGTTCCTAATATCTTTGGGAACAGTACTTTGTACATGCCCCTAGTAAGACTCTTGGTGGTTATTTAGTATACAGCCTTTGGAAATATAACTCATGGAGATGTCAGAACCCACAGCTTACAATGAAGTACACGCACTCAGGAACAGTTATACTTTTATTGCAAAGCTATAGATGCAGTAACACAGGCACTGTTAAGAATGGCGGCAACCCATTGAGCATAATAGGATATAGGGCATTTGTATGCACCCCCCCATGGCATGGGCCAATTAGCTACCCTCCCACGTGCGGGACCAGCTAGGAAACCGTTAGGTGGCAAAAGCTGGGAAGCAGTAGTCTCTCACAGTACATCAGAGACTTCCAGACAATTCTACAGGAGGCTGCACATCTGTAGAAATAAGCATTTCAGCACAGGCAGAACAGCAGAGATAGGAATGCAATAGCAATTACCACACACAGACACAGAATGAACTCCCCAACCCCCATGGCAGCATAGCTGACATATACTGCCCTCTCAAAAATCAGATTCTCCCGACCATTCCAGGAGGTCTCCCGGTTTGTCTGGGAACTCCTGATGGAACTGCCGCAACAGGTCAGGGGCCCGAATATCCCCTACTTCCACCCATTCGAGGTGCTGGGGTCCGAAATCCACCCATTCAACCAAATACAGCAATTTTCCCCGTTTGATTTTATAGTCCAGAATCCGTGATATTTCGTAATGCTCTTCACCGTCAATCATAATAGGAGGGGGCACCGGTTTCACTGGATGCCAGGGACAGGAACCCGTATCTCTCTTCAGGAGGCTGAAATGAAATACAGAATGCAATTTTCTCAGATTTTTCGGCAAATCCACTTCCACTGCAACATCGTTGATGATACGTTTAACTTTAAATGGGCCAATGTATTTCCATCCCAACTTCCGACTAGGTCGCAACAGGTTGATATTTTTGGTAGAAACATACACAGAGTCACCAGGCTGTAGAGCCCAACCCTCCACCCTTCTCTTATCAGCCTGCACTTTATATGCTTCTTTGGCTGCTGTCAAAGTCTTACACAGAAGAGGCCAAGACTCCCGCAATTGTTTACACCATTAAGCAGCATCCCCCGTCCCCATATCCGTATCCCCTTCCAGGAATGGGACAGGCGGGCTGTCATAACCATACAGCGCCTTAAACGGGGACATCCCGTGGAAGAATGACGTATTATTATAACAGAATTCTGCAAGGGGCAACAAGTCATGCCAATTGTCATGTTGATAGTTGGCAAAACAAAGCAAATATTGTTCCAAGGTTTGATTCTCTTTCCCGTTTGACCGTCAGTCTCTGGACGGTAAGCGCTACTGAGTCCACGTTCAACTCCCATCAGTTTCATCAGCTCACCCCAAAACCGGGAGACGAATTGGGTTCCCCTGTCAGATACCACTTTAGTGGGTAGCGTATGTAGTCTCACCACGTACATGAGGAACGTTTTTGCAAGTGCTTTGGCTGTAGGTAATGAAGTGAATGGGACGAAGTGTGCTTGTTTGGAAAAGAGATTCACAACCACCCAAATTGCAGTCATAGATTTACTGGGTGGTAAGTCAGTTATAAAATCCATTGAAATGATTTCCCAGGGTCGACTCAGGGTCGGAAGGGGGTGCAATAGGCCCCAGGGGTTTTCCTGGCCGAGGTTTACTCATGGCGCAAACTTGGCACGATTGAACAAACAAAGATAGGTCCTTGCGCATATGGGGCCACCAAAACTGCTGTTGAAGCAGTTGCCGGGATTTAACAAAACCCGAATGTCCTGATAGTTTGAAGCCATGCACTGCCTGCAACACCTCCCCCCTGAGGGAGAGAGGAATGAACATCTTAGAACCCCAGTACCAACAGCCATTTTCCCTTAGTTCAAAGTCCACCTCCGCTTCCATAACGGCTTTATCCTCCTCCGAAAAAGCGGAGGCGAATTTACTGTGCCAAGAGTCTTTTCCCCCCCTCACCCGCCCCAGTAGGTTTCTTTAGGGGCGACGCAGGGGGTGGAGCAGCCAGGCGAGCCTGTTTGCACATCATCACTGCTCCGCCCAACTGTGAGGGCGTGAACACCAAGTCCAGGATGACATCCCGTTGGCTCTCGTGTTGGGGAAGGCAGGACAGGGCGTCGGCCAACAAGTTAGCCAAACCTGGGAAATGGTGCAAGATGAATTGAAACTTGGAAAAGAAATCAGCCCATTGAAGTTGTTTAGCGTTGAGGCACCGGGGCATTTTGAGAGTCTCAAGGTTCTTGTGGTCCGTCCATACCTCGAACGGGACCCTCGCCCCCTCCAGCCAAGGCCTCCAGATGGATAGGGCAAGCTTTATCGCCCCCGCCTCCTTTCGCCAAACTGACCAGTAACGTTTGGTGTAATTGAATTTCTTGGAAATGTAAGCCAAGAGGTGCAACACGCCATCCTCCCCCTCCTGTAATATTGCCCCTCCCATAGCGAAATCAGACACATCAGTTTTCACAATAATTTTGTTTCTTTCATCAGGGGGGGCGAGCATCGGTTCTGAGGTGAATAAGGCCTTTAGGCAGTCGAACGTGTCTTGGCACTCATTGCTTCACGGGCGAGTGGCGCTCGGCTTTGTTGCCTCCGGGCCCTTCCCCTTAGTTTTTAAGAGATATGTGAGGGGTAAGCTGACCTGGGCAAAGTTGGGTTAAAAGGTTCTGTAAAAGTTCACAAAACCAAGGAAGGATTGGAGCTGTTGTCTGGTTCGGGGTACCTCCCAACCCACCACATCTTTTACCTTCCCCGGGTCCATGCCCAGGCCCCGGTCAGAAATCCGATACCCCAAGAAGTCAATTTGTGTTTTGTGAAATTCACATTTGGACAGTTCGGCAAACAGTTTGTGCTTGTGCAACGTGGTTAAGACCTCCCTCACCAATTTCACGTGGGAAGGCAGGTCGGGGGAGTACAGTAATATATCATCAAGGTAAACAAGCACCCCCTTGAAAAAGTGCTTGTGTAATACTTTATTGATTACGTTCATGAAGACCCCCGGGGGGCCCTGAAGGCCAAAAGGCATCACCCAGTATTCGAATTGACCCAGGGGGGTGTTGAAAGCAGTTTTATGTTCGTCCCCTTCCCTGATGCACACCCGGAAGTAGGCATCTCTAAGATCTAGTTTGGAGAATATTTTCCCTTTGGCCACTTCCGCGAGCAAGTCTTTAATCAATGGCATGGGATAGGCGTTAGTAGACAGCGCTGCATTTAAGCCCCGGTAATCCGTGCAGAGTCTTAGCCCCCCATCCTTTTTCTTTCGGAATAGGAAGGGGGACGAAGCCGGTCGGATGAACCCTCGGGCTAAGTTCTTGTCAATGAACTTGCGCAGTTCTTTCTTTTTGGCCGGTCCCTTTGCATAGATGCGCCCCTTTGGCAATTTCTGCCCCGGCAACAGTTCAATGCTACAGTCTGAATGTCTGTGAGCGTGGAGCTCATCCGCTTCTTCCTCCTCAAAAACTCTAGCCAAATCCTGATACTCGGGGGGAATGGTTAACAGCTCCTCCTGACCCAGGCACACATGAGGACCTTCCGCTATGGGCCCCAGTTCGGGTCCCACTGGTGGCTCTGGCACTTCAGAGAAATGAACTGTACTTTCCCTTCATCCCACAAGATGTAGGGGTCGTGTCCATGCAACCATGGGGCCCCAAGGACTAAGGGGAACCTGGTGGTTGAGGTGATCACAAATGCTCTATTCTCCCAGTGTTCCCCTGCCCCAATCTGCAATAGCAAAGTCTCGTACTCACACGGGTCTTTCATTGTAGAACCGTCCATTTTGGTGAATATCAGGGGGTCTTTCAATTTCACCACCCCAGCCTCCAACCCCGTAACCAGGGAGGGGTTGATAAGGTCCCTCCTGCACCCCGAGTCAATTAGGGCTCTCACCCATATGTGAGTGCCGAGGCTGGGGTTAATCAAATTCACAGTCACAAAAAAGAGGGAGGGAAAACTGCTCACCACATTAGGCGCCTCCAGGATCTGGCCCTGCTGCTCCGCGCCTCTTACAGCAGCACCAATCCATTTCCCGCCAGCTTGGGGTCCTCTCCGCTGGATTCCGCCTCCCCTTCCTCGGGAGCCACTTGCAACGCTTTGGCATATTTTGGCTTCACAGTCACCTTCTTCACTGGCATGGCGTGGCGCACTTGGGTTGGTTCACTGGGCCCCTGTTTCACAGGCCCCGATCCGCCACAATCAGCCACGAAATGGCCCCACTCCCCACATTTCAGGCAAAGCCCCTGCCTCATGCGCTGCTCCCGGTTCGACTCCACTTGCCGGGGTGCTTTCCCTTTCGTTGGTTGATGGCTCGGCCGACCCCCTGCCACCGCGATGTCCAGCCGAAGGGTTTGCAGGCGGGTTTCCGCGCTCTCTGCCTTTTGCATCCAGACTAGGAGGGATACAGGATCAACTGCTCTCAGGACCATCTCTCGAATCTCCGGGTTCAGTCCCACTCGGTATAGTTCCACTAACACTGGATCAGGCCAAGATTGCACTTTGGTCGCGTAGAGCTTGAATTCCGACGAGTATTCCCTCACCGATCGCCTACCCTGTTTAAGGGTTCATAGGAACGCCCTCGCTTTGGGCCCAGCATTCCGGTCTTCAAATTGGGCTCGCAATGCCCACATAAAAGCATCCAGGTTAATCAATTCCAGGCCCTGGGCGTTGTGCAGCCCCACATACCAAGCAGCTGCGGGTCCCCGGAGCCGTGCCGCCACCACATCCACACGGCTGCTGTCATCTGGGAACAGATGACCCGACCTCTTCCCAAACTTCATCACTCGGACCACAAAGTACGAAAGTTCTTCCGGGTTCCCATCGAAGGTGGCTTCGATGAGGACTTTTGGGCGTGGGGGCGTCCGTTCTCTCGGACTGACCGGACGTGGCACTGGAACCAGGTCCGCAGGCAGCCCCGGTTGTGGGACGTCCCCCGGCTGGGGCACCAGCTGCGGTGGGGCCAGTGGCCCTGCGGGGACCACCCACTGGTCGGGCATCCCTCTCCTCTCGGATGGTTTGGACCACCAGCTGCAGGATCGCCTGGATGACCTCCTCCAGCGTCCGCTGCATCTGCCTTCTCTCCCGATCCGCCACCTCCATCCTCCGGGCCAGTTCCAGCCCCTAATCTGGAGACACACGGCCACTTCTCAGCTTCTTCCTCTTCATCACCCATTCCCCCAGCAAGGGTTCAAACTGGGCCCCAAAGGGGGAAAAGCCACTCCCTGTAGAAAAGCCCTGATCGAACCGGCTGTCTCTCGGTGGCCCTTGCGTGAGCATATAAGTCTCCGCCGTTGAGTCCGGGTGAAACTGGCCCCAGCTGGAACTTGGTCGGTATCCATGGCTGGGCAGCCGCCTCGGTCCCGTTGGGGTCAGGAACACCGAAGTCGATGTCGTCTTGGGTACGGCTCCTGCGCCCGTTGCCGTAACCGGTGTCATCGTAGTCACTGGCACCATCGACTGGGTCGTTGGGGTCCCCACACCGGTCATGGCAGAAGCCGAGACTCCCTAGGAGTCGTCCATATCAGGAATCGGTTTCTTCTCTCTGTCGCTCATCTCAGTTGTGGAAAGAGATGCGCAGAGATAGAGAATGGAGGATTCTTAACAGAATGTCAGAACCCACAGCTTACAACGAAGTACACGCATTCAGGAACGGTTAGACTTTTATTGTAAAGCTATAGATGCAGTAACACAGGCACTGTTAAGAATGGCGGCAACCCATTGAGCATAATAGGATATAGGGCATTCATATGGCATGGGCCAATTAGCTACCCTCCCATGCGCGGGACCAGCTAGTAAACCGTTAGGTGGTGAAAGCTGGGAAGCAGTAGTCTCTCACGGTACATTGGAGACTTCCAGACAATACAACTTCCTCCTGCACATAAGCATTTCAGCACAGGCAGAACAGCAGAGATAGGAATGCAATAGCAATTACCAAGACACAGAATGAACTCCCCAACCCCCATGACAGCATAGCTGACAAGAGCTTAGTAGAAATTTAAGCAGAGTTGGAATTTTCTACCAGTTGCAGGAAGGGAAAAAATAGTGTTACCGCAGTAGAAGAGTGTTGTTGATAGGATTAGGCATTCATGAGATGGGAAGATCCCAGGTTAAAGCAACGTGCATCCCTGAGTTCTAAAGGAAATGAGGGTATTTTTAGCTGTTCTTTGCTGACAGATCCAGTTCCTGAGGACAGGAAAAGAGGCTAAACATAACACCACCACTCAGGCTCTGGAGATCCGACAGATACAGGCCAACGGCTGCAGCTGAGCATTCAGCATAGAGAAATATTAGAAAGGACTAAGTGGAGAAAGGAGACCTTGAAATGCATAACTTGAAGTAAGCCACTTAACTACAGACATGGCCCTGCTTTTGGCCCAGTTCCAGAAAACAGACTCCTCTTAAGTAAAAATATTCATCAGACCTACTTTCTACTCAGTAAAAAGATTACGTAAAAATACTCTCTCTCTCTCTCTCTCTCTCTCTCTCTCTCTCTCTCTCTCTCTCTCTCTCTCGAAACTCTCTCTCTCTCTCTCTCTCTCTCTCTCTCTCTCGAAACAGGAGCCCTTGCTGTATAGTCTGTGTCTGACCAACTCTTCTCATTTATATAAACAAAAGTTATTTGCTGATTTACCTCCCTCAGACTTTCACGAAGCCAACCCAGCTCTAAGAAAGGGCAAGGAATTCTCCTTTGTCTCCTGTTAACAAAATTCCAATTGCATGTCTCATGGGTGGGTACTGACTTCAAGCTGAAAAGCTACAATAGCAAATAGCTTTAAAGAAAAAAGGAAAAAAACATTGCACACATTTCCTGTCCCAGCTCATACTGAGGACAGGTTTACAGATTTACATTACAGAGAAAAAACATTATTGGTCAGTTTGGTACCTTCACTAGTTCCCTAGAGTATCTGTCAATCTGTGATAGGCAAAGGAAGTATATGAGTTGCACAATTTCATTACAGTCTTTTCTTTTATAGGCAAAAATAGTGGCCTTTGCCAGGTAAATATGGCATCCTTCCTAAACTGCCCAGTAACTGTACCCCCAATCCCTTTCCCTTCCACCCCTTGGAAACCTTCCACAGCCTGTTCTGCATCTGACTGCCACAAAGAAATGAGAGGACTGACGTTAATAAAGAACAGAAGACAAGGGAGAGGGAGCAATCCAAGGTTCTTGAAATGTGGAATGGAATGCCAGAATCCTGTGATATACATAATGAAAGTTATATCTTTGACTTTTCATTGCCAAGAAGGACTAATGATAAAGCTCTCCATCCAGGTGAACGATAACACTGGGTCTGCTAACTATAGCTGAACAGCCAGGCTCTCATCATGGTAACCTAGTAACCTCTTGCATTCCAATTGTTAGAAGCTGTTATCAGGACTTTAAAAAATCCTTTGCTACCTAGTCAAAATGAAGATTTATTCTTAGCATTAGGCTCATGTTAGCCTTGACCTGGTATGTAACAGCCAATCATTGTGCAATGGTATTCCAAGGTACACTGATAATCTGAGGTTATCATGAACCATTTGCCACACTGCTTTACTCTCCTTTTCAGGCCAGACTGAAAACGATTGCTTGCCAAAGGCAAAAGAGCTGTGTGAACAAGCGCTTTAGGAGCAAGACAGGCATCATATTGGGAAACTGCACTAATCTTTCCAGTGTTTTTTAAAAGGCCAGTTTACAGGGCCCTGTTTCAGAACACAATCACTGTGCAAGGAAGAGAGAGTTTAACCACTCTTCCGTCATATGCTTTGCCAATCAAACCAACCCCAACCTCTAGCTGTGCTTTTGTTAGCTCCCAGAAAGAGGCGGCGCGGGGGGGGGGACCAAACACCTTTTGGCATTTGTATATTTTCCCTTCCAAGGCTAATAATGGCTTAGGTCAGGGTTTCTCACTGTGGTGCCCATGGGTGCCATGTAGGGTTGCCAGCTCCAGGTTGGGAAATACCTGGAGATTTTAGAGGTGAAAAAGAAGAAGAGGAGGAGGAGGAGGAGGAGATTGGATTTATACCCCACCCTTCACTCCGAGTCTCAGAGCGCAACAAACACCCTGTGAGGTAGGTGAGGCTGAGAGAGCTCTGAGAGAAACTGCTCTTTCAAGAACAGCTCTGACAGAACTATGGCTTGTCCAAGGTCACCCAGCAGGTGCAACTGGAGGACTGGGGAATCAAACCGAGTTCTCCCAGATTAGAGTCCGAACACTTAACCACTACACCAAACTGACACGGTTTGGGGATGGGGTATAATCTGGTAAGAAGGAACACACACACACACACACATGCACATGCACACACATATATATGGGGTATAAAGGGACTTCATGGGGTATAAACTCCCAGAGGGCGCTTTGCACTCACGTTCCATCTCATTAGTGCAAGGAACCCTGAGCATGGGTAACTTGCTTGACTGTGCTAGCTGCAGAAGTACATAGTCAGATGTCTTAGCAACACACTTGATTGGCCTAACAGATTCAGGCCAGCTGCAGGCATTGGGTTGCCAATCTCCAGGTGATATTTGGAGATCTCCTGGGATTACAATGGATCTCCAGTGAGAGAGATCAGTCTGCTTGGAGAAAATGGCTGCTTTGGAAAGTGGACTCTATGATATTATATCCCATTGAAGTCCCTCCCCTCCCCAAATCCCGCTTCCTCAGGCTCCACCCCCAAAATCTTGAGCTATTTCCCAACCCAGAGCTGGCAACTCTATACAGTCTGGCATAAAGCAAGACCATTCATTCTAGTTTGGAACTTCCTCCCTCCCTTCAGGCCTTCTTGCCTTCTTGCCATTCTTTAGTTATATTTTATTAGATTTATATCCTGCTCTTCCCACATAGCAGGCTCAGGGTGGGTTCCATCAAATTTAGAATACAGCATACATAAATTAAAACAGTTAGAACACCAATAAAATCCGGTTACAATTAAAGTTAAAGCCTCACAGATGTCATCTCTTTTAAGATTTGGTCCGTAGATGGCAATACAGTTGTGACCCACTGAGGGGAGGCCCAGTAGAGAGGGTGGGATGTCCATCATCCTAGTTAAAAGCCTGATGGAAGAACTCCATCTTGCAGGCCCTGTGGAACTGTAATAGGTCCCGCAGGGCCCTGATCTCCTATGGGAGCTCATTCCACTGGGTAGGCGCCAGGGCTGAAAAGGCCCTGGCCCTAGTCGAGGCAAGGTGGACGTCTCTGTGGCCGGAGACCACCAAAAGATATTGGTTGGCAGATCGTAAAGTCCTTCAGGGCTCATAGAGGGAGAAGCGGTTTCGCAGATATGTAGGCCCCTGGCTGTATACAGCTTTAAAGGCGACTGTAGGTTGGGCCTTGTACGGCTAGAACACCTGCTTCTTGCATTCTGAACTTTGAAGTTCTGTCTGGACTTCCTACTTTCAGCCTAACCAGGTAGCATCTAGGTCAGAGGACTAAATTCTGGGAGCTTGCCAGTCCTCCCAGGAGGTTGGCAACCCTAAAAGGATGTGTGAAGAGGCAGTTCTGAAGGGTGAACTCACTCTGGCTTCCTCCATTGCCTGCTTGAGGTGGCATTTGCCATGTTTTCACACAGAATATTGGGTCTGTATAGCAGCCAATATGCTGCCTCAACGTCTGTCTTTCTTCTTTTCTTATTTAAGACATCACTATTACTGCTTTTGTGGTATTTACCCCACTCCCACACAAATTTTTTTCCTGTTATTTTACTGTTAGTAGTTTACAGAAACATATATCTTGGGCCCCGATGACCTTCCCTTGCAGATATTTTTATCTGCACAATGGACCCATCCATTGCTTATTACATTTATGATCAAATAGCATCCACTGGCCCATTGGTTCTTGTCTTACTAGAATGAATCATTTGTTTCCTTATTCTCCATCGCCATCTTGCTGCAATATTGAGGACAGCACCTTTTGGACTGGCACAGCAATGTAAAAGTGACCCTGTGGCATACATTTAATCTAAAATGGAAGGGAAATAGGAGTCATTTCAGCAGGCCAATCCTATGTTGGCATGTCTACCAGAATGTAATTTCCACTAAGCCAAATGATTATTAGTAACTATAGGAGTAGCAGTTTAAAAATGATGATCTTTCCAAGATATCAACCCTTGCCTGTAACCAGTAGCACAGACCCAGTACCTGGGGTGGTTTTCTCCGAGAGAGAAACACCCCAAAACAACCTCTGAACCTCCACAAGCAGTGTCCTCATAAAGCCAGGCTTGGCTCAAACAGTGGCTTTTGCTGGGAGGCTAGGAGAACCACATTTTAGCTGGGAAAGCTTAGGCCAAGTGTCAGGCCAGCTGCATGGTCAGACATCCTCCATGGGACACCCCCACACACATACTCTTCTCTCCTGTCAGCTCAGTCCAAAAGGACTAAGAACAGGCAAATCTCTGCCCTTGCCTCAGGCATCTTCTACTGACCAAATGGCTAGTCTTTTGTCTGTCAAGTGTATAGGCAAGCAGGGACAAAGAGCCACTGGTCAATGTGTCTCCATAATTAATGGTATATGTTGTATGTTTCATGTCCCAAATCCTTTCACACCCAGGAACTCAGGAATAATCCTCTCAAACCTGTCTCCATATATCTACATTTCTCTCACCTATGCCAGACCCATTGCTGTACATTCTACATTGCTGTAGAATGGTAATCCATTCAGCTTCATCCTGTCAAACATTAAGGAAAGGATTTTCTCCTCTGCCTGGTACCAGGGAAGCACCAGATTGCCCTATTATTCCACAATGGGAATCCCATCAATCCATTGTGAAACTAGCTACCACACTTTAACATACCTTCAGGATACATTTTGGGGTATAACTGTACCCAGTCTTGCACATGCCCAGTGTGACTTTAGCTGGGCGCACACAAAGCTAACACCCCAGAGCACAACTCAGGTCCTTTGTGGTCTTGCTGGTCAGTCCACACATCTTTTCTCATCTTACCTTGGATTCCCTCATCTCTTCAGGACAGGTGTAATATTATTCCCCAACCCCCTCTATTTGTCTGCTAACCACCATCTATATCTTCTTGTATGCTTGTAGCCTCTGATGTGAATGTAAATATCTAGATTATTATTATTATTAGTTAAATAAAACCCATTTCTGTTACAATTTGGACTAGTCATTGCCTTAAACTAAGGGTCTACAGGGAACTATCTCTGTAAAAACTGATAGCAGATCCACGCTATACCCCAGCCTCTTGCTAGTTCTGCCTTTGTAGCTAATTCCCCAATCAAAGCAAAGGCAAGATATTTATTTAATAAAGCTGTCTTGGGGTAACATGCCTGGAGAAAAAATATTAAAAATTCGGTGCATTTATTCTCATTCTTACCAAACATACTTGCAGCCCACTGTAACAATTCACATGATCCAATGAACAAAATGGATACTGGGAGGGTAATCGGGGGGAGACTATTAAAGTCCTAAAGCAACTGGGGCCCCGGTCACACGGCAAAGTTGCCGCGGGAGAGGCACGGATGGTGGGCGGATTATCCAGGCGCAATCACACCCCAACATCTGGGAAGTGGAGCGCACCCGTGGCTTACCGCCGACAATGCGAGTTTAAAAACTAGTACCTCCAAGGTACTAGTAAACGTTTGCCACGGGCTGCCTCCTGACACTCGTGGTGTGATCATACCGGAGCGCAGCATTCCCCTCCGGTCCCTCATTTACCCGCCGGCGTTGAGGGAAGGTGTGTTGCCAGCGCATCTGATCACAAAATCGCACATCAAACTGCGCCGGGGCAATTAGCTACGCCTCCCCCCACAATATCCGGCCCATGTGACCGGGGCCTATGAAAGGGAATGAGGCTGCCAAGAGGATCTAGGCTGTCCTTTGTTTTGCTGCATGGAAATCAGGCAATAGACCATTTTTACTGAAGTTCCAGGAGATGCACCACATTTAGACCACCTGTCCTGGACAAGCCCTTATAAAGTTACAGCGTAGTGACATCCACTGCCATTAGTTTAATGTTTTTGCCTCATCTGTTTCTTTCCCTACCTCCTAGGGGACAGTCCATAGTCCCATGACAGAACAGATGTTTTGCTTGCAGCCAAGTCCCAGGCTGAGTCCCCAGTATCTCCAGTTTAAAAGGATCTCAGATGGCTTAGCTGGGAATGCCCCCTGTCTGAGATGTTAGGAAGTTGCTGCCTATCAAAGTAGGCATACTGATCTAGGTGGACCAGTGGCCTGATTCTTCATAAGGCAGCTTCTATGTTCAAAGCCAAATTCTGATTACCAAAAAAATCCATTAAAATAAATTTATCTTAACATAAGAACATAAGAGAAGCCAATGTTGGATCAGGCCAATGGCCCATCCAGTCCAACTGTCACACAGTGGCCAAAAATACCAGGTGCCATCAGGATTTAAACATCATTTCCCCACATTATAGTCAGCATCCTAGCTGCAGAATACCTGGACAAAGTTTACTCCTGATCTTATGGAACAAAATGGGTTAACTGGAGACATGAAGTTTTATTTTTATTGCTCCTGTGATTTGTATTTATTATATTTTACTACCTGTTCAATAATGAGTGGGAACCCCAATGTGCATTTAGTTTGAAGATCAGCCTAAGGTCTCAAGCTTGCAGTAAGAAAGGGAACCAGGTTTGCTAAGGTACCAAGAAGCTATTGATTGTGTTAGAGGATCTAAAGTGCGCTATTCTAGAGAAATAAGGCTGCCAGGATTATGGCTGGAGGACATGTTCTGCAGAGACTAAAATGGGAAATGTGTTTGGTGTGTTGTGCGGTTAGGCACAATGAAGACTGGGGTGTTTGAGTAAAAATCCTTTGTGGTAGTAGATTGAGGCTTGAGCTAACAGACAAAGGCAGAGCTTTGGGCATCATATTCTTTGAGCACCAATGCTCACTGTTTGAGATACTGCAATGTTAGAGGTTAGAAAACACTGTGATTAAAACAAGGAACTGCAAAACAATAGCTAACATAATCCTCAGCAGATCTACACCCTTCTAAATTTATTGAAGTAAACAGACTTTGAAAGGTGTACCTCTGTTTAGGATTGCACCATTAATGTAGGAAGGACAGGATAAGAGGCAGGATGGAACAGGGAGGAAGACCTTGAATGGCCTTGAAGCAAAGCACATAAAAGTTCTATTAAGCTGTTGTAAAAGTAGGACTGTGGTTGAAATTATGAGCCAGAGAGAGAGAGAGAGAGATCTGTGAAGACTTTTGGAGCATAATAGAGAATAAGTATTTTTGTTTCTTACCCCACCATTCCTATCTTGCAGATCTCCCTGGTTTCCACATGAAGGCACCACTGAACCACATAATCAGCTAGCACAAGGGCAAAGCTCTCCTGAATTGTTCCACCACAACCATTGTGCTGGTTCAGTAAATCCACCTGCAACAAAGCCAAGACAGGCTGAGACTCAGGGGCTGTTTGTAATGTAATGTAAGGCTTCGAATCCTGAGGAAGATTTTCAAACATTCCTGTATAAGTCCCTCCACATGCAAATATTACATTGCATTTGCTGCATTCATCCCTAAATAAGCACCTAGATTTTGACTGAATACTTTTTATACATAAAGCTTTGGGAAAGCTGAATGGAAGACCAGTACCCATGGGATATTTCACACCAGAAAGTTTATGTGGTTGTTTTTAAAAGGCTGTCTATGACCTCCACACATTATGCTGGAAATTAACAGAGATATGGGGGGGGGTATATTTAATGACAACACCTGAGCCTGGTTAAATATTAATCTCCTTCCCTCCTCCTCTTGCAGACTATGTTAAGACTGAAGATGGAACATACAATACAATACAAATGCCTGATAAGCTGAGGATAGCTTGTTTCCATTAACTGGAATCCTTAACCAGGCTAAACTGTGTGGAAGAATTCTGGTTAGTGGGAAAGAACCAAAAATTAGTTGCTGTAGATTTTCCGGGTTGTGTGGCCATGGTCTTGGCACTGTAGAACCTGACGTTTTGCCAGTAGCTGTGACTGGCATCCTCAGAGGTAGAACGCAGAAAGATGAAGTACTCTCTGTGTCGAGGTGAGAATAAAAATGGTAGGCAGGTAATTTATATATACTCCAGAAGGTGGAGTAGGGCTGAGTCACCCCAGCCCTACCCCACCTTCTGGAGTAGATATAAATTCTGGAGTAGATATGTTGGGTATTACAAGTTGAAAACACTCAGTATATCTGGGGTTAAATGTTTGTTTGTGTTGCTCACAGGAAGTCACATGTTTCTCATGTAACCAATGTTCTTTAGATGTAAGAAGCCTGGGAATTTTCTCCCTGATCTAGGAGTTTGATTGGGACGAAAGTGTCAAAGTGTTTTTGCATTTTATGGCTCCTCTTCCCATCTTTGTTTGCTGTTCTCAAGAAGAAGAGGAGAGAGAAGCCATAACGCTCTTCTAGTTTTGTAGTCGATTTAGCTCTGTTGTTATTTTCATCCCAGTTACCCTTCCCCATGCTAGAATTTATTAAAAACTTTATATTTTAATCACACATGGACTCTCAGTCTGAATTATTTTACTCAGACTCTGCTGGGCTATATTATCTCTGCTAAATATCATTTTTTTCAATATCTCACTATTGAAAACACTCACTAAATTACCTGCCTACCATTTTTCTTCTCATCTTGACACAGAGAGTACTCCATCTTTCTGTGTTATACCTCTGAGGATGCCAGTCACAGCGACTGGCGAAACATCAGGTTCTACAATGCCAAGACCATGGCCACACAACCCGGAAAATCTACAACAACTAATGAACTCCAGCCGTGACAACATATTAAGCATACATTAGTTTATTAATGTGCCTGCAATTACACAACATGATTACCTGATTAGCTGAAAATGTCTACCTTCAATCTTGGCATGCAGAGCTAAGTGAGAAGGGTGGGAGAGCTCAAACCTAGCCATGAATCCAGTTTGTACCATCAAAGAGAGGCTGAGATCTGAATTGGTCCAAAGTCTCTTAACTACATTCTGAATAGACTATCCCTCAGTTAAGGATACATCATTTATCAAACCAGTTGCTGTGCAACAATTGTTCCCAGCAGGCACCCTTGGAGTATCTGATTGGCCACCTTGGGAAATGCATCAGGAATAGGCACCCCCTGGACTGTTAACAGTAGCACACCATAGCAGGGCCAGTTTTCTGCCGAAGTAACAACAGCAAGCCTGTCATGTATTCACAATGCTATTGGGGCTTGGTATGTGGTTAAGTACAAACCTCATCTCTCTTTTTTCCCTTGTTTGCTGGCACGCCAATTCCTCACTTTGTGTTCCAGGAGGGAGAAAAGTCTATACATTTTTTTAAAAAGTAATATTGTCATAGGTAAATTATGCTTTTGTTGTATCCAGGCCAAAAGGTTGCCAGGTCCTATCCTGGTCTTGATCCAGCGGTCACTTCTTCTCAAGCCTCTGCTGATATATGTCTCCCTCACAAACCCAGTAAAAACAATTTGTATAAATATCTGCATAAAACCATTTCTGTAGAACAATCTGTGTAAATATCTGGCTATGTAAGTAATCTAGAGGTGATGTTTGTGTAAATAAAGTAGATATTCTTACAGTGCTGCCTTAACCAGACTCCCCTAAGAGCTCTGCTGGATCAGACCTGTGGTCCATATTGTCCAGCATCCTGTTTTCTACAGTGGCCAACCGGTTGCCTTGGAAGGGCAACGAACAGAACATAGAAATCAAGGGGCTTCAAAGGGTAGAACTCTGCTTAGGAGTGCCCTATAAGTTACCATATCTGATTTGTTTCCAGCAGGCACTTTAGCCCTTGTGTTGCCATCTCCATAGCCTTGAGAAGACAACTTGAGAAGATTGCCAGCTCCCTAGCCTTGAGAAGAAGGCAAGAGAAGATGGAGTCAGATGGTAGTGTGTAGCTTTCTTATATGAAATGGCTTCCAGCCCTTTGTGCATTCCAAATGCCACTAGCCACAGGAATCCAGCATAAATATCTCCTAAAACTGAAACCTCACTCCAGAAATTCCATTTTTTTCAGATGGCAAAGTTAACTTCACAATTCTCATTTCTCTCTCTCTCTCTTTTGGTTATCTTCAAAATAACCACTTGCTAAAAATAATCACTAACTAACCAAAAATATTATACTAGATCCAACTCTGTTGTATAAAACTTGCAATCTTTATTTAAATTTTAAAAAGAGGGGTTCTTCCTGAGGCAAAAGCATTCAGCACATGTGAATAAACTGGAACATGGATGGATAAACATATCCAGATTAGGTATCTAGTGTTACATAGGGTTGCTGCCAATGTTTGTCAATAGAATTCAAGCCAAACTAGTAAATCTACCAAAGCAGAATATTCTAGAAATGCAAATGTCCTTCACAGAATTTACATCTTTTCTTTGTATTTTGCTACATGTGGATCCAGGATGTCTTGTATGTGGTATGTATTCACTGTTATAACAGAAAGCATTCTGCATTCTCATGATATCTTTCTTATCACAATATTTAACCTTTTAATGACAAACCACCTCCTATAATCTTATCTTATTCTGTGTTATCATCTTTATACTTTCTGTTTAAAATGTGGAAGATACATTCCTCAACTCAGTTCTGTTCTGCTCCACAACAGATAAGACAGTATAGAACTTCCAGGTCAAAGGAAGCTTTACCATTCAGGAACAGGATGTAATTACTTTAGGTGAGATTTCTGAAGAGATGTTTTGCTCCAAGTTCTGTGGCACAGTGAGAGGGGTGCTATGATGGGTCTTTGCTCAGGTGCAAAAATGTCAATGACTGAAACTGCACAAAATGTTTGATGTATAAGAAAACTGTTGGGGGTTTGCAAATGTCACTTCCTTCTGTCATGAAAGAGTTAACCTGTTCGTTTATGCATGCCAATTCTTAGTGAGTTAGCATACAACCAATTAGGTGTTCGGCATAGCAAGTATTTCCTACCAGAGGGGGAAAGGTGTCATTACTTTTTTTTTTAATCCCCCTAAGGGGAGATTTTTATTGGTTTTTTCACAAAATTACAAACTACAATTGAAAATATAGGAAGGGGAATTACCTCTAAGGAGAAAGAAAAGAAACCCACTAATAACTAAAACCCCAAGAGGAGCAGATCAATACATCATCTTATTTCAATATTAATCTAAAATGCTAGTAATACATTGAACATAGTCAGTTACGCTAAGTTATTTATCTTTTAACCATCCATTTATCTGTTAAATGAAACCCTCAGAGCATCCCAAAGTTATTTCTAAATTTTCAGGCACAATTCAGAGTCCTTCGGCCTTTATTTTCTCATATCTTCTCTTATCCTCAATTTATATGGACTTTTGGGGGCTGCCGGCCCCTTTTCAGAGAGAGAGTCCTCATCAGAAGACACCGAGAACTCACCATCTGATTTGCTTTCTTCTTCTTCCTTCCTGTCCTCCGCTGGTTCCCCCAGCTGTGTTCTCAGGAACTCACGTGCTTTAGGAACAGAGTCAATCTTTTCTTTTTTATTGTGGAACTTGAAAATGACACATTCTGGAATTAACCATCTGTAACTGATGCCCTTTGTTTGTAAAAAAAGGATTAAGTCTTTATATTTCTTTCTCTTCTGTCTTATTTCAAATGGAATGTCTTTTACGATCCTGATATTATTGTCCTCGATTTTCAAGGGTGTTCCCGTAGTTGCTTTCAAAATAGAGTCTCTTACATGTCTCTTCAAGAATCTGACTACTATTTCCCCAGGCAGATTATTTTTCTTGATGTATAAGGAATAGGACCTGTAGACCACATCCATCTTGCTGTAAAGATATTCCGCTGTCAAATCTGTCAATGGGGCTATTGCATCACTCAACAGTTGCTTCAGATTCTCTCCTTTAATTTCCGGGACCCCTTGGAACCATAGGACCAAATTTGCTTTCTCCATTTGCGGCTGTAAAAGTTGTGACTCTTCCGTAGCTTGTTTCATTTCCAGCTTTTGCACCTTTTTCTCTCTTTTTTTGTAGGTAAACTCTCCTAAAAAGGAGAGAATTTTATTGCTTTTCATATAGAAAGGAGGGAGGGTATATAGAGGGGCAAAGAAAAGGTCGAGTGATGCTTCCATTAGTATGTTAGTCTGTTAGTAATAATAAAGAAAAATTCTTCTTTGGCTTCATTGTCAATCGTCTTTCATCTTCTCAGTTATGAACACTTGTTAAGAAATTAGTAGTGTCCCACTGTTGCGCTGTTAATAAAAAAAAACTCTTCAGACGCCTTGCGAGTTGTTTCTTCTATCTTCGGGCTGGTTCTCCTCCGAAAGAAAACAGGAAGGATCCTCCTCTTCATTCTCTTCTCCAGCTTTTTAACTTTTCTTCCGGGTCTTCGCTTTCCAATCACAGTCTACAGCTGCCGCTTTTCAACACGCCTTCCCGATAAAGTCCCAAGCTCTTAGAACGATTTTTTCTCTTTTTATGTCTTTCGACTTTAAAATAAACGCTGTCGTTCTTGTAGCTGGATCCCTTATCCACACCTCCGCTTTAAAGGCATTTTCCTCTTTCATCCCAGCTCAAAGCCTTTCAAGAGATTTCCCAGAGGAGACTATCGTTCAAACCGGAAGCTCCTCCCTTCTTGTTGCGCAGTTCTTTTTCCAGCTCCGACATCTAATTTATTTTGTTTACACTAAACAAAGTTCGCAAAGCATAGTCAAATGATAAATCTTCATAGCTTTCTGTCAAACATTCCATCGCCGGATGGCACCACCCTTTTTAGTTTTAGTTCTCCCCCCCCTGTTCTCCTTTAAAGTCGCTTTTTAAACGGGAGTGCAGAAATCCCTCCTCCTCTTTCGCTAGGGGGGGAAGAAACTCGCTTAGCTTCTTTTCATCATAACGATCGACAACTTACAATTTCAGCCGCTCCTTTTCTTTTCAGTTCGCATTTTTGCTTCATCACTCAGGTGGCGTCTGGCGGCTCCGCTAAGCCCTGTGCAGGGCCGCGGGCGCAGCGAGGTTCATTGGGGCATGAGAGGAGCCTCAATTTCCGACCGTTCGGTCGAGAAAGAGGCTTTTCCTCTCGCGCGCCCCGAGTCGGAGCCCCTCTGGGGCTCGTCCAGGTCTTCGCTTGCGCAGATCCCCCCCTTGGCTGCGGGCGGGCGAAGATGCCCTTGGGAGCGTCCCGAGGTTGCGTCCGCCATTCGCAGAGACCAAACCGGAAGCCTTTTGCACCTTTTTCTTGACTTTTGTAGTATTGGCACGCATTTTCTTCATCTTCTCTGCCATTTGCTCCATTGCATTTAAGGATTTAGTCAATTGTAGCTGCTGTGATGCCAAGCTCTGACAAGGAATCTGTCAACAGTTTAGAAAGCTCAGTGTTCTCTTCCGTTCGAGAACTGCCCACTAGTTTCACTTTCAACAGACAGAGGACTGCCCACTAGTTTTGTTTTCAACAATCTTAATCTGGTTTCTTCCATGCTATCTTTTTGGATTATTTACTTTTCTTAAGGAACCTGGAATGTAAGATCTATGAATCAAGGTAAGCTTGACGTGGTCAAAAATGAGATGGCAAGACTGAACATCGATATCCTAGGAATCAGTGAACTAAAGTGGACAGGAATGGGCGAATTTAACTCAGAAGACCATTATATCTACTACTGTGGCCAGGAATCTCGTAGAAAAAATGGTGTGGCCTTTATAGTCAACAAGAGAGTGCAAAAGGCAGTACTGGGATACAATCTCAAAAATGACAGAATGATTTCTGTCCGATTCCAAGGCAAACCATTCAACATCACAGTAATTCAAGTGTATGCCCCAACCACTGATGCAGAAGAGGCTGAAGTGGACCGGTTCTATGAAGACCTACAACACCTCCTAGAACTAACACCAAAAAATGATGTCCTCATCATCATAGGGGACTGGAATGCTAAAGTAGGAAGTCAAAAGGTAACTGGAATAACAGACAAGTTTGGCCTTGGAAAGCAAAATGAAGCAGGGCAAAGGTTAACAGAGTTTTGTCAAGAGAACACACTGGTCATAGCGAACACCCTTTTCCAACAACCTAAGAGGCGACTCTACACATGGACATCACCAGATGGGCAACACCGAAATCAGATTGACTATATAATTTGCAGTCAAAGATGGAGAAGCTCTATCCAGTCAGTAAAAACAAGACCTGGAGCTGACTGTGGTTCAGATCATGAGCTACTCATTGCAAAATTCAGACTTAAACTGAAGAAAATTGGGAAAACCACGAGGCCATTCAGGTTTGACCTAGATCGCATCCCTGATGAATATACAGTAGAGGTGAAGAATAGATTCAAGGGTCTGGATTTGATAGATAGAGTGCCTGAAGAACTATGGACAGAGGTTCGTGACATCGTACAGGAGGCAGCAATCACCACCATCCCAAAGAAAAAGAAATGTAAGAAAGCAAAGTGGCTTTCTGATGAGGCTTTACAAATAGCAGAGGAAAGAAGGAAAGCGAAAGGCAAAGGCGAAAAGGAAAGATTTACCCAACTGAACGCAGATTTCCAGAGAACAGCAAGGAGAGATAAGGAGGCCTTCCTGAATGAACAGTGCAAAGTAATAGAAGAAAACAATAGAATGGGAAGGACTAGAGATCTCTTCAAGAAAGTTGGAGAAATCAAGGGAGCGTTCCATGCAAAGCTGGCCATGATAAAGGACAAAAACGGTAGGGACCTAACAGAAGCAGAAGAGATTAGGAAAAGATGGCAAGAATACACAGAAGAACTATACAAGAAAGACCTCGATGTCCTTGACAACCACGACGGTATAATCACTGACCTCGAGCCAGACATCCTGGAATGTGAAGTTAAATGGGCCTTAGAAAGCATTACTAACAACAAAGCTAGTGGAGGTGATGGTATTCCAGCTGAGCTATTCAAAGTCTTAGAAGAGGATGCTGTTAAAGTTCTGCACTCCATTTGCCAGCAAATTTGGAAAACGCAACAGTGGCCACAGGATTGGAAAAGATCAGTATACATTCCAATCCCAAAGAAGGGCAATGCCAAGGAATGTTCAAACTATCGCACAATTGCACTCATATCACACGCTAGCAAGGTCATGCTCAAGATCCTACAAGCTAGGCTTCAACAGTACGTGGATAGAGAACTACCAGAAGTACAAGCTGGGTTTCGAAGAGGTAGAGGAACTAGAGATCAAATTGCCAACATTCGCTGGATTATGGAGAAAGCAAGAGAGTACCAGAAAAATATCTACTTCTGCTTCATTGACTATGCTAAAGCTTTTGACTGTGTGGATCACAACAAACTATGGCAGGGCCTTAAAGAGATGGGAGTACCAGACCACCTCACATGTCTCTTGAGAAACCTGTATAAGGGCCAAGAAGCGACAGTTAGAACCGGATATGGAACAACTGATTGGTTCAGCATAGGAAAAGGAGTACGACAAGGATGTATATTGTCGCCTTGCTTATTTAATATATATGCAGAGTACATCATGCGAAATGCTGGCCTGGATGAATCACAAGCGGGAATTAAGATTGCTGGGGAAAAGATCAACAACCTCAGATATGCAGACGATACCACTCTAATGGCAGAAAGTGAAGAGGACCTAAAGAGCCTCTTGCTCAGGGTAAAAGAGGAGAGCGCAAAAGTGGGCTTGAAGCTCAACATCAAAAAAACTAAGATCATGGCATCCGGCCCCATCACTCCTTGGCAAATAGAAGGGGAAGTCGTGGAAGTAGTGACAGACTTCACGTTCCTGGGATCCCAGATCACCGCAGACTGTGACTGCAGCCATGAAATTAAAAGACACCTGCTCCTTGGGAGGAAAGCGATAGCGAACCTAAACAGCATGATAAAAAGTAGAGACATCACCCTGCCAACAAAAATACGCATGGTCCAAGCAATGGTATTCCCAGTAGTCATGTATGGCTGTGAGAGTTGGACTATAAGGAAGGCCGAGCGCCGAAGAATAGATTCTTTTGAACTATGGTACTGGAGAAGACTCTTGAGATTCCCTTGGACTGCAAGAAGATCAAATCAGTCAATCCTAAAAGAAATCAACCCTGACTGTTCCCTGGAAGGCCAGATAATGAAACTGAAGCTCAAATACTTTGGCCACCCAATGAGAAGGGAGCACTCACTGGAGAAGACCCTGATGCTGGGAAAGATTGAAGGTCAAAGAAGATGGGGACGGCAAAGGATGAGATGGTTAGACAGTGTCATAGATGCAACGAACAGGAAATTGAGCAAACTTCAGAAGACGGCGGAAGACAGGAAGACCTGGCGTGATCTGGTCTATGGGGTCACAAAGAGTCGGGCTCGACTGTGCGACTGAACAACAACAACAACAAACCCTTCCCTCTGTTTTTCTAGTAAACTTATCCTAAAGCTAATTATACATGTGTGCTGTGTTGCTTGTTACTCTGCTAAAAGTATCCAACAAAAGGTTATGTGAGCCCAGCAAGCTTCTGCTGCTATGCAGCTATGGGTATATTAGCTGTTGTTGTGTCTCCCCATGCGGGAGCACATCCAGCCTGCCCTAAAAGCACTGCACTGGCTGCCTATAGCATACTGGATTTTGTTCAAGGTGCTGGTTCTTGCCTTTAAAGCCCTATATGGTCAGGGACCTTCTTACCTAAGTGACCGCCTTTCCCCACATGTTCCCTAGAGCCTAAAGAAGCCAGGCTAGTGGTGACGAGGGCCAGGGCCTTCTCTGTGGTGGCCCCGTACTGGTGGAATGAACTCCCAATTGACATCAGGGCCCTGCAGGACCATCAACAGTTCTGCAGGGCCTGTAAAACGGAGCTCTTCCACCAGGCTTTCAATTAGCGTGCCGCCCTGGCCCCAACATCAGCACTGATTTAATTTAATTTAATTTAATATCCAACAGCCTGGCAGGAGCCCAGACTGTGGTGGTAGCTGACTGCCTGGATGTTGAGAGCATAGCACCATCACTTCTCAGCACTTATTGACATCTATGTTACTAGCACCTATAATTTTATATGTTTTACTTATTTAAATACTGTGTTTTAACTCATTTGTTGTAAGCCGCCTGAGCCTGCCCTGGCGTGGAGGGCAGCATACAAATTAAATAATAAATAAATAAATAAATAAAATAGTTGGTTAGTTTGAAGCAATCAGGTTGTTCCTACTGATGCTTGACTGTAATTTCATTTAAGCCCTCTTTGCTCTTCTACAATGTGATGAGGAAACAACCATATTCTGAGCTACAGCAAATTTTCAAGGATCAGGCAATGAATAGAACAAGTCTCCATGCCACAAAAATTCTACCTTAGCAGAGGTCACAGTTTGGCAAGAGTCTTGTTCTGTCTCATGCTTGATACAATGCTTGATTATTCTCTAAGCACATGTGCATCAAGGGATGCACATGTGCAGTGTAAAAGGACCCAACTGCCTGTCCTTTTGCATGCCTAGCAGTTGTGATCAAAGGGGACAGAGGCAAGCGACTGTTGCGAGGAAAAACAGGATCTGTGAACTGAATTCTGAAGCTGTCATTTTCAACTGAGTCAATGTGCCACTTGAAGCCACATGACAGCAACAGGTGTTTCTTAAAAGGTTGCTGAAAACTGACCCAAAGCTAGTACCCCTTTTTGCCAAAATACCCCCGAGGCAATTTTAGGGAGCATTTTTAATAGCCAGCATTTTAATCCCTCTTCCTATAGCATAAGGGAAACGTGCAGAGGCAGGCTGCATGTTGTATACAGATGCCAAAGTGGTCAAGTTGGGTGTGCTTGTGCAAGAGCCATGGATTCTAGACTCTGGGGCTGCAGGGGATTAAAAGCAGAACATGCATCGTATCTCTGAGGAATGCTATGCAGCCATCCTGAGCCACAGCAAAGCTTGGTCTACCATTTCATAGAAGCCCTTCCAGGAAATGCCACTACATATCAAGTCCAAATTTTTAAAAATTGGGCTTTCAGGAAGCAATATTGTTCTTGTTTGTTTGTTTGTTTGTTTGTTTATGCCCAGAAACACCTGCGACAGAGATGTACAGGAATACATTCAGACAAATTGCTGCAAAATGGTTTACTACCATACCTTTCTCAGCTCATGGTCTATAGCCAGTTTGTTTTGCCTGCTTCTCTGTAGTTTACCAATTTCTGTCCTTCCGTGGCATAGTAACTGATCAGTAGTCTATCCCTCTGGTGGTCTCCTCATGAGGCTGAAGACAGATGATATTAATAAAAAGCAGTTTTGAAAGAGATTTCCTTTTCAAAGGCGTATTGCACAATCTGCATACTGGAGAAAACAAAACAAAAGAAGAAAGGGAAAAGTGGAGATAAATGGGTGAAATCAAAACTAGTACTTACATATACCCTGATCTGGATACCCCAGGCTAGCCCAATCTTGCCAGATCTTGTAGCTGCAAATATACAAATTCCACTAGTAGAAAACACCATCAAAGATTGCCAAAACAATATATTAAACAATTATAAAGTTGGTGGTGTCACAACAACAACATTAATGCATACTGTAACTATAATAAGGCATATGATACAATATTTCCTCCTTCAAAGAGTCCATGTAATCAGTGTAACTTGATAGGAGGAGTCCACATAGTCATAACATTTTCCGAACAGCCTTTGCAAAGATGCCCATTCTAGATACTTGGAAGATACGTTTCCTTCGACTTCCTTCAGTTTGCCAGCTGTGTAACTGGAACTGTAAAGAGATTTACACAAATGCCTAGCCACAAAAACACATATGAAAAGCAAAATAGTTTTTAAAAAACATGACCCGGTGAGATCGGCTGATGAAAGGGAGACCCCAGAGGCAGCCGGAGGCCGGGGGAGGCTCCCGGGCGAGTGAGTGACTCGCCGGGCCCACCACGCCCAAGGCCGCGCTGGGTAAATGGAGGCGGAGGAGGAAGAGGAGGAGGAGGCGCAAGGGAGGGGGGCTGAGGGTCAAAGGGGGGTGGAGAGGGGGGAATTGCATGCCCCCCTCCGCCCTGAATCACCTTGCGTTGCATTGCACCGCTTTGCATTGCATCGACTTGCATTGCATCGACTTGCATCGCCTTGCATTGGCTGCTTCCGCCCTCCACCCCCCTTGCAAAACCATTTGACCCTGTCTAAACTCCCATGCCGGCGGGAGCTGGAAGCATTGCACCAAAATCCCGGTTCCCGCCAGGTGTTCAACGCGTCCTGTACACGCAACACACACACAGCCCTGAGCTTCCAACAGGTTCCCGCCGTCCCTATGGAGATTGGCCTGCTCGCTTTCCAAGGGGAGGGGGAAGTGCCTTATCCACATTGCTCCTGTTAGATCGCACTAACAAAGGACTCTTAGAGTGATTCAGCAAGTGATTCAGCTTTATTGGAAGTAACGAACAAGCACTCAACTCAGTAAGAAACCAGAACAGAAAACAGTGGGAGCTTATGCTCCTTTTAAACATAACCGGGCTAATGTAGCCACGCCTATTTACAAATAACAACCAATGAGATTGCTAGAATAAAGACCAATGGGAGTCTTTCCCTCCTAGGGAATGGTACCGTTCTGATTGGTCGCTGTTACGAAGCGACCAATAGGAAGTTCGCTCAGAGGAGCCCTGGCCTGGCTCGAAGCTTAACATGGTAGTTAAGGACCAATGGGAGTCTTTCCCTCCTAGGGAATGGTATCGTTCTGATTGGTCGCTGTTACGAAGCGGCCAATAGGAGGTTCGCTCAGAGGAGCCCCGGTATGGCTCGAAGCTTAACATGGGAGTCCTATGAGGTGATTCATGTAAACGTTTCAATACATTACAATTCCTCCCCCCTAAGTTAAGTCATCATCCTAGATGTTTTATTATTTACATACAGACAATCAAACGTTTGTACACCAGTTATTCCCGCATTAATTACACTCATAGTCCTTCAGATAAGTCGGCATTTGCCGCGAACGCTGGGACCTGCGGAGCGGTGCAGGCTCCAT
>NW_015163655.1:302479-311919 GCF_001447785.1 Gekko japonicus | reverse complement strand
CGTGCTTGGTGGGGAGCTTTGGAGGTCGAGGGGCTCTCAGCCCCAGTGTGGAGGATGCACACACTCTGGCTCCCCAACTTTCCCCAGGGCCCCCCAACTAGAAAGGTCCTAGCTACAGGCCTGCACCCAGGCTTTGTATGTGTATGTACATTTTTGTGAGAGAGATAGATCAAGATGGGTAGCCATGTTAGCCTGTCTGTAGCAGTAGAAAAGAGCAAGACTCCAGTAGCTTCTTAAAGACTAACTCAATTTGTGGTACAGGATGAGCTTGTCAAGTTTCCCGTCCTGCCTTGGGGTTGGGTGGCCTTCTCCCATGGTCGGGGGGTCAGCGTGGGAGGTAGGACTGGCCATTGTTGGACGCTAGTAGGGAGGTAGGACTGGCCATTGTCCAATGGTACCATGTACAGTCTGTCAGATGCAATATACCATTTTTGCAGCCCAGGATCTTCTGCAGGGACTCAAGCCTTATAGCTAGGGATATTTCACTGAATTTAACAACCAATCTGTAGCATAACTATCATCAACCCTCCTGTCTGACTCAAAATCAAACTCATGATGCCTTCTAAACCTGCTCTGTCCCTAGCAGGGCTTTGATTTTAGCTGCCATGGGACTAAATTCACTTTGATCAGCAGCCTATGAACAAACCTCTTGCACAACAGTGATTCATCCTGAAGCTCAACAGAAGGGAAAGAACTGCAAACTGCCATGTTGCCTTCTCTGTCCTTTAGCCATGCAAAGCATACTGCCCCAAGCTTCTCACTGCCATCAGGGCATTGCACAGCCGTACAAATGGCTGCCTAGCACCTGTGGCTTTCTGTTAAGTGCCACTGCCCAGACAAAAGAGCTGGCAGAAGGCCAACAATGCCTGCCCATGCATGAAAACTGTAAATAAGTGCTGCACATGCAGAAGTGTTATCCCCTTCTCTTGAAGGCAATGAAGCTTAGCACATCCATAACAGGATTTACTGTCTTGGCACAGGAGCAAGGAGATTGCAGGCACACCTAGAGTGCCTCAATGACTACAATGCAACATGTGGTACGTTAGGAGGAGGGGTGCATAGCAGAGCAGGGGCTACTAAATTTGGCTTCTAAATGCATCCAGTATGTTTGCACTGGTTATTTTTAACTATACCTGTTATCCCGCCCTTCCTCAAAGATAGTCTGAGAGGTGTGCATTGCTCTCCCTCCCCCTGTTGCCTTTCTGTGGTAGGTCTGGCAGAAAGAGACTGATGGGCCCAAGATCACAGAGTGAGCATCACAGCAGAGTCAGGATGTCAGCCCAGATCTCCTAGTCTGACAGTCTAAACACCACACGACTTCAAAGCTGCTACTGGATGTGGGGTTGTTTCCAACTATTCTATTTCTATTGTGTTTAGTGTGTGTGTGTGTGTGTGTGTAACACAATGCCTCTGTTTCCAGCAAAGAATATGGCCAAGGAATGCTGAGGGTGCTCCCTTTGCTCAAATTGCCTGGATTAGGCTTGCCAACTTCTAGGTGGTAGATGGAGATCTCCTGAGATTACAACTGATCTCCAGGTGACAGAGATCAGTTCAGCTGGAGAAAATGGTCCCTTTGGAAAGTGCACTCTATGGCATTATACCCCACTGAAGTTCCTCCCCTCCCCAAACATTGCCCTCCTCAGACTCCACCCCCAAAATCTCTAGATATTTCCCACCTGGAGCTGGCAACTGTAGCCTGGACTCTGGGGTGGGGGAGGCCACTTGGAGACTCTCTCACAAGAGCTACTTGCAATGGCTGAAAAATGAGGGGAATCAGAGCAGCTGGCTGGGGTCTTGTTGTTTGGTTGTATGACAGCACTGCACTCTTATGTGACTCCTTTGGAGTTGAGGATGCAGGGTGAAAGGAAACTCTTTCGTCAACTGGTGGCAGAGCAGCAATGAGCAGATGTATCAAAATGCAAGACTGTTGGGGGCAGATTTGTCCTACTTCTTTTTCTGTGTGAATAACAAAGTCCTGAGGACACTGACTATGATTAGTCTTCCTCAGAGGTTTTTTAAACATTCTAAGTTGAGCGCTCTAGCACTAAACCAATATAGCACTTCAGTGCTATAAAGGCACCATTGAGATTCCTAGAGTCCGTTGATTCCATTGACGCAATGGAGAGTCAAGGCATCTCAATGGTGCCACTATAGCACTGAAGTGCTATATTGGTTTAGCGTTAAAAAACTGTTTGTTGTTGTTCTGTATTTGAAAACTTAATAAAAAAATATTTTAAAAAACACATTTAGAACGTTAAAAAAATTCGAAGGAAGATTGCACAGTAAAAATGGTGGGGGGAGGGGCATTGTAGGAAGCACTATGGACATTTTAAACAGCACACCACAGTGATTCAGAAGTGCAACAAAGGGGCTGAAAACGGAAAAAAGCAGTTTCCCTCAAAAGTAACTCAACCATGCTTTGCTAACCTGACACAAGCAGGTTTGTATGAACAGGTAAATAAATTCCACTAGCAGCTAGTTACTAAAATGGGTCTGTCTGAAATAACAGGAAAAAATCCATTAGCAACCAATTACTAAAACAGAATACAAAGGCAGTTTGAAAAGAGCCTATGAGTTTACAGCTCCATAACATGTGAATTGAACCCTGATTTGTTCAGACTTTGTATTTGTGCATTCTGAGGCAGTACATGCATGGTAAATACATGATGCCCCTGTGCATACAACATGGTGACTGTGTGCATCGGGAGAATCTACCACTAGTTGGTAAATGTCACTGTAATGTCTGAAAAGGCCCTAGATCAATGGGAGAAGTGTAAGTGTGACTGGTGAGGAGAGTAAGGCATTCTGTGCATTTGCAGAGGCACTTTGTTTTACAATACCACCCCTTACATTTTCATTTTTTTAGGAGTTCTCCATAAAAACCTATATGCTGCTGCTCCTGAAATCTACAAAACTTTTTCTCTTAGACAGCACAGAAGATGTCTGGTTGTGAATGCTAAGAGCAGATGAGAAACAGAGAGTTTGCATATATTCAAGGTATAGCAGGGAAATGAAGGTACAGTGGTTTGACCAAGGCTGGGTCAAAAAAGGAATCGTGTATTATTTTCTGTTTTAAAAAATGCAACCTTTAAACAACAGTTCTGAGCAACAAAGCTTGAATTTTTAACCATTATCAAAAGGCAAGTATGTGCTCCCTGATCTGGATAGCTCAGGCAAGCCCAATCTCATCAGATCTCGGAAGCTAAGCAGGGCTGACCCTGGAAAGTACCTGAATAAGAGATATCCAAAGAATACCAGGGCCATGACATAGAGGCAGCAGCAAACCACCTATCTGAACGTCCTTGCCTCCCAGCCCCACTAGGGATCTCCAAAGTCAGCCATGACTTCCAGGCACACACGCACGCACACACACAAATGCTCACCAAAAAAGGCAATTGTGTGTGTTCTATATAATAATAAGCTTTCATGTGGGTGATATTTTGGGCTACTGCTTATAAGAGTTATAAACAGATCCCAAAAGAAACAAACATTGTACTCCCGTAACTCTAGGAACTAGAGCTTTAATGAGAAATGCGAAATATCTTGAGACTTGGGATAAAATTGCAAGCCCTGCCTATGTATTTTCTGTCCCCTGCTTCCCGTGTATTAAATTCTCCTTCACAAATTGCTATTAGCTTTCTAACTGTGTCTCAAATGTTTGGCGCTGCAGATGATCCCCACAGTTGCGAATGAATATATAAAAACAGCTTCTGCCCCTGAAATCAATAGCAGCATGCTTTGCTTCCATCTCTGCCAGCTGGGCTGTAATCTAATCGTGTGCCTTTGGCAGCCATCACTTTTCCTCCCACCCTGTTATATATGCCACCACATCACAGATTCCTAAAGCATGCCTGCTAGGTGTAATGTATGAGGACTTTTCTTTGCAACACATCCACAGATTTACAGGCTGTGCCTTTGTTCTGCATGTAGAGAGACAAAAATAACAAAGGCAGACCATACTACGGTAATAAGGACACCGAACCAGATAGTTGAAGGTAATAGATTCACACACCTCCTCTTCTTCTGCTTACTGGTTGCCAAATCAGTTCAGAATGCCACTTTCTCTAGTGCTATATGCTATCGCTATATGTTTGCAGATGCTATGGATTCTTCTGATATCCCAGATTCTAGTTGGCCCTAAATAGCCACAAACAAGCTCCCACTTGCTTTCTTCTGAATATAAAACAAGCTCCTCTCACCTTGCCTTTGTTCTCTGTGGAGTCGCAACAACAACTGAAATACCAGTTGTAATTTTAAAATGCTGTTTATGTGTTGCTGGGTATTTTTAAATGTAATTAATAAATCAAATAGGCAAACAAATAGGCCTTTTAACCAGAACCTTTTGAGATATATAAGAAAAAAAGGGAAAGAATTGCTGTTACATCAAGAGAAAGCAGCTTCTATTTGAACCTCATATGATAACTACCCAAACAAAGTTGCATCCAGTTCTCTTAAATTAAAGAACTGCATCAATAGAAGGGAAGAGCAGTTAGTTATTCCTCTTAACACAGTCTCAGAATAGGGAATAATCGCTGACGACATGCTGCTCTTTCTATCCAAACCACTAAAATAACTTCAAGCCGCTTCAAAAACTCTAACGAGCTTCAGCCTTGTATCCGGCCTGAAACTTAATTCTACCAAGTCACAGATCTTACCAATCGGTCTGGACACAAGGCAAATAGCTGACATCAAAGAATACTTCTCGTTCTCATGGGCGGGGAAAAGTTTGCACTACTTAGGCATCAATATACCAAAACAATACGCAGATCTTTTCAAAACAAATCACCTGCTAATGGAGAAAGAAATACAAAAAGATCTGGAGACATGGCATAAGATAAATTTGGCCTGGACAGACAGATTGAACGTTATCAGATCTTTCATTTTACCCAGATTCCTTTTCATCTTTAGGACGGTTCCTATCCAAATATCTGCAGCTCAAATCAATAAATGGCAGATGATGCTCTTAAACTTTTTCTGGGCGTTCAAATGCCACAGAATCAAAAAGCTTATTCTATACAAAACATCAGACAAAGGAGGTATAAATTTCCCTAACATCCAGCAATACTACAATGCAATCAATATAGCTCATATAGTTAAATTGTTACAAGCTGACCCAAATTCTGATTCCATAACTCTGGCTGATTACTATACTGGTCCATACAATATAAAAGAATGTATCTGGCAAGTCAAACCAGAAAGGCCAAAAAACATCAATAACAACCCGACACTCTTCGCTGCACTGTTGGTATGGGACCGTTTTAGACCCAATCTGTTGTCATCTATTTCCAGATACCAAACATTCATAAATCAATCCTGGTTTCTACCAGGCCTTCTAAACCCCAGCTACAACTCATGGAAAGCAGCTGGAATCACCACTCTTCATGACCTTATATATAGAAATTCCTTGCTACCTAAAACAAATCTAGAAACTTTAATTAAACACATTATTTCCATTATTTCCAAATAACAAATCTTTTTAAACAACTCAAACTTGACCAAATATCAAAACAACCACACACAACATTAGAAAACATCAGAGCCGCCAAAACTTCAATAAAGGGACTAATCTCCAAAGTATATAAAACACTAGCTACTCTTGAAAACAAAGTCCCTCCATTCTACCAATCATACTGGCACAGAGACTGCAACATTCAACTATCAAGTGATTCCTGGCACAATATTTGGAACACACCACCTTTTAAAACCAAAATTACTTAAATGAAGTTGCAAACATTTAAAATACTTGCCCATTGGTATCTCACTCCAAATAAACTGGCACAAATGACACACACATACGATCCAAAATGTTGGAAGAACTGCGGTATCAAAGGCACCTACCTGCATTGCTGGGTAACCTGTCCCAAAATCCTACCTTTTTGGGAGAAGGTCCTATCACAAATCAAATCAATTGACAATATGGACATTACGCCCACTCCAGAAAATTTGTTTTTGAACACTTGGGTAGCTCAGGATTCTGCTCCTTCAGTGGTGGAGAGGGTCTCTATACTGCTATTTGCAGCCAAGACAGTCATTGCCACCCACTGGAAAACATCAATGACGCCCTCAATTTCCCAATGGCATAAGAAATTGTGGGATTTATACGTCATGGTGAAACTCTCGGATAACCTTACGCGACTTGACAAAATTCCTGCTCCTTCCTCCTTTGTGGCTATTTTGTTTCCTGTACTAGAGTACCTACAACAATTTGATGATACCCCTAAGGAAATGGATGCTTTACACCTTTGGTAATATTCAAACATATATTGTTGCTTTTTATCCACAAACATCGTTCCTTGATTAGTTAAGGTATTGTTGTTAGAAAGTTAGAAACCTAAAATTCAAGGTTAAAAGTTCATATAGTTTCCTATTTGCAATGTATTACACTATCTGTTGCACTGCTGCTCAATAACCACAACTATGTTTGTACTCCAACCAATTCTTATATGTTGAACAACCTGTTATCAAGATTTAAAAATCAATAAAAATGTATTGTAGAAAAAGAATAGGGAATAATATAGACAGCATTTCTGTACTTTTAGCTTTAAAATGTAGTGGTCTGTTGGAGGCAGATTTTTGTGATAAAGATCTGGATAGGCCAAGCTAGCCCAAGCTCATCAGAACTCGGAAGCTAAGCAGAGTCGGCCCAGGCTAGTATTTGGATGAGCGACCTCCAAGGAATACCAGGGGCGTGACGCAGAGGCAGGCAATGGCAAACCACCTCTGAAATGTCTCTTACCTTAAAAATAAATCTAGCTCACCACCTAGTGGTGTATAATACTTAAGAGCTAGAACTTCTGGCTGCCAGTCAGTCTTAAGATCTCCTGGCTATACTATACACACTGCCCTATGATAATTATGAATTAATTATTATTATTTTATAATCTACTGAATAGTCACTCCCTAAGGTTAGTGACCATGAGCTTCTATACAGTTCCTTTTTTAGCCCTAAAATGTATTATCCCTCCCAGTATACTACTGTGTATTTGCATTTTTTTCACCCCAGGCTTCTACCCAACTTGGTCTTCTGCGCAGAAAATCATAACATAGTAAAACTGTTGCAAAACAACTCAACAGCATGACAGAGTGCTCCTGCCAGGTTACCTCCCTATGCAGAATACAACCAGTCAGGGTGTGACTGTTGTTCACCAGGGCAATCAAGGGGGTATGAGGGCTGCAACTTGCAGTGGGATTTAATTTAAGTGTGTTTTGTAGATGTGGTTTTATATGGCCATGATGCGAATTTTAATGAAATGCTGTAAGCCATCTTGAGCTCATGAGGATAAGGCAATGTTTAAATATTTTAACCAATAAAATTTTAAAAGTGTGCAGAATTCTAGATGATTTAAGAAAAGCCAGTGGGTTGGATCCAGTTACTCCCTTCAGCTAAGTGAAGAACATTCCTCCTGCAATTGTTGCAAATAAGGCTGCTTCCCCACAGGGAACCCTACATTTTGCTCCCTCAAAAACCCTCTGACTGAGCTGCCAGAGGCCTAGATAAAATTCTCCAGTTTAATATCAAGCTAAGGGGCCCTGAGCAAGCAGGAATCTGCTAGAATACTCTAAAGGGCACACTGATCAAAGACTTCTTTGTTCTAAGCCTCCAGAAGCTCCCCCACCCCTGAAATAATTGACGCAAGTTTGCTGGATAAGGCTATGGAACTCTCCTCAGTCTTCAGCCTACCCCAGTAAATTAATCCTGTATTCAGGGAAATGTCATCAAGCCACTGTTCAGTCTTGTTGGACCAGCTCAAGCAGGTCTATTGTACCAGTAACTCAACCACTCCTGCTACATCATCCTGTGGTCCACCTTGATGCGCACCCTCTTGCATTTCATCCCTCCCCAAATCCACAAAAAGGTTATCTCCCTTCCTAGTTTGTGTCAGCTACACTGCCATGAGTGTGGAGTTGTTTTCTAATTGCTTTGCATTCCTTCCCATGTGCTTAATTGCTTCAGAGCTGCAACGCTTATCTTTGATGTTGTGCTGGAGGAGATTGTGGTGTCTATAGTCCGTGGGAGCTTCTCTGTTCCCAGCTTCGCTACCGTTAGAGAGTCCAGCAGTCTCCTGCACGTGGGAGCCCACCTAATTGGTTATTGCTTGGGGGGCACATACGAATGCCCTATATCCTATTATGCGCACAGGTAGCCCGCCATTCCTAACAGTGTTCCTGTTATCGCATCTATGGCAGGAAGTAAAACCTTCCTGAAAGCGTGTACTTTGTTGTTTAGCTGTGGGTCCTAACATTCTGTTAGAAATCTTTCATTCCCTATCTCAGCGCCTCTCTCTCTCCCGAGATGAGCAACGGAGAGGGGAAACTATCTCCTAAGGAGCCGAATGGCAAAGACAAGAAAACCCCCATGACCCAGGCGCCAGTACTGGTGACTTCGACACCACCGGTAACCAGCGCTGTGGGGGGGACTCTCCCAAAGTCCTCATCGACGCACATGTTCTTGACCCCCTCGGGTCCAAGGCGAAGGACCAGGTCGGGCTACCGACCAAGCTCCAGTTGGAGCCACTTCAACCCAGAATCAACAGCAGAGACTTATTTGCTGATGGGGGGCCCCCGGAGAGACAGTTTATTTGACAGGGGCCTTGCTGTGTCAGCGGGATTACTGTCAGCTAGCTGCCATTGTATCTGATGTTACCTGCTTCACATGCCTTGTGCTCTTTCCTCCCCCCCTGGGTTTAGACTGCTTCATTATGCTTCTCTGTGTTTTGCGGAACTGGCCAAGGTCGTGCTGCTGGTGGGGGGGAGTCGGAGCTTCGCTAAGCTTGTTATGGTTATCTATCCTGTGAACTGAACCTGTGTTGATAGTATTGGACTGTTACATTCCCATGGAATAGGCGCGCGTTTCCGAGTTCTATTCCTGCCAGCGGGAACTGG
Organism: Gekko japonicus; assembly: GCF_001447785.1. Classification (NCBI taxonomy): domain Eukaryota; kingdom Metazoa; phylum Chordata; class Lepidosauria; order Squamata; family Gekkonidae; genus Gekko; species Gekko japonicus. The sequence continues at coordinate 303,036 of NW_015163655.1, read as the reverse complement.
CCTCATTGGCCCAACATGGTTCAAATCCCTTTTATATGCTATGCTTGTGTATTGGTAGTTATTCCTAACAATGTTCTTGTTCCTGTCTGAACCATCGCTTTGAAATAAACCTTGCTTTGATTCAAACGTGGAGTTATTTCGAATGCCTGGGGATCCAACAATTTGTTAGGAATCCACCTTTCTCTATCATCCCAAATCGGACGACAGTCATGAGTGGGAAGGAGGAGAAAACACCTGTCACGGAGGTAACTCCGGTTACATCTGCTCCCCTAGTCACGACGGCCACCGAAATGCCGGTGACTACATCGGGACTAACAGGGGCCGTTGGGGGAGCGATCCCGCAGGGCGCATATTTTCCATGGCCGCCGCCTACCCCATCAAAGTGGGGACGGGGAGATGAGGAGCAGTGGGACGACTGGTCTCTGTATGACTCAAAAGGGACTAAAGAGACTTTTTCTCACAGAGGCAGTGCTCTCCGTGAAAGCTTGTTCGACAAAGGGATGTACCCGGGAAGGGACACCGGGCGTCCCGAGAGAACATCTCGACAGGAGGACGAG
>NW_015163655.1:302286-302449 GCF_001447785.1 Gekko japonicus | reverse complement strand
CGGGAAGCAGCGGAATGGAACTACGACCCCCGAGACGATCGTATAGAAGACCTGGAGAAGTCGGTGCAGCAACTCATGCGGACGGTGGGCGACGTTTTTGATGCATTACCACAAATGATGGACATGCGAATTGCCAACTTGGTGGTAACCCATGGATTACAAA
>NW_015163655.1:298320-298483 GCF_001447785.1 Gekko japonicus | reverse complement strand
AATTCCATTTCCATGTCTCCTTTCAAAGCAGCTTTAGGCTATGACAGCACCCATTTGCCTTTCTTGGGGGGGGTACTCCTTTACAACCTACGGATGCTGGTGTGTGGTGTAAGTCTTTGCAGGAGGCTTGGCCATTATTATGTAGTACTTTGGACGCTGCCAA
>NW_015163655.1:290439-298003 GCF_001447785.1 Gekko japonicus | reverse complement strand
TGAAATCGCTGACATCATGGATTCCAGGATTAAACGTGGTAAATTGTGGTATCTTATCCAATGGGTGGACTTCGGACCCCAGCACCAAGAATGGGTGGAAGAAGGGGATATTCGGGCCCCTTACATGCTCAGAGAGCTTCACAAAAAGTTCCCGGGCAAACCGGGAGGTCTCCCGCCGAATCCGGGAGGGGGTGGATAATATGTATTTTTGAAGGGGCAGTATGTCAGCTAGCTGCCATTGTATCTGATGTTACCTGCTTCACATGCCTTGTGCTCTTCCCTCCCCCCCTGGGTTTAGACTGCTTCATTATGCTTCTCTGTGTTTTGCGGAACTGGCCAAGGTCGTGCTGCTGGTGGGGGGGAGTCGGAGCTTCGCTAAGCTTGTTATGGTTATCTATCCTGTGAACTGAACCTGTGTTGATAGTATTGGACTGTTACATTCCCATGGAATAGGCGCGCGTTTCCGAGTTCTATTACCGCCAGCGGGAACTGGCCTCATTGGCCCAACATGGTTCAAATCCCTTTTATATGCTATGCTTGTGTATTGGTAGTTATTCCTAACAATGTTCTTGTTCCTGTCTGAACCATCGCTTTAAAATAAACCTTGCTTTGATTCAAACGTGGAGTTATTTCGAATGCCTGGGGATCCATTCGAACCGGTCTCTAGCTCCTGGGTGACAGAGAGATCGAAAACCAGGAGTGGCCGGGTGTCCCCGGATGGCGGACTGGAATTGGCCGAGAGAATGGAGGTGGCTGATCGAGAGAGACAGCACCTGCAGCAGACCCTGGAGGATATCATCCAGGCCATCCTGGAACTGGTAACCCGGGCCATCAGGGAAGCGAGAGAGGCACTGCCGATAGCCCCTGTTGTACTGGCAGGACCACCAGTACCGGCCCCGGGGGTCCCAGCCCAGCCTGGAGAAGAACCACCACCAGGACCGGGGGAAGCCCCGGTGCCTGCGCCGTGACCAGCTAGCCCGGGGGGATAGGCAGTGCCCCACCCAAAGGACTTAATCGAATCTACGTTTGATGGAAAGCCGGAGGAGCTATCCTACTTTGTGGTGCAGGTGCAGAAATTCATGGATCACTCGGGCCACCTGTTCCCTGATGACAGCAGTCAAATTGATGTCGTGGCCACCCGGCTCTGAGGCTCCGCAGCGGCTTTGTAGGTGGGGCTCCACAATGCACAGGGCCCGGAACTTACCAACTTGGACACTTTTATGTGGGCATTGCGAGCCCACTTTGAAGATCGAAATGTGGGGCCTAGGGCATGGGCGTTCCTGCGCACCCTGAATCAGGGGCACAGATCGGTGCGTGAGTATTTGGCTGAGTTTAAACAACATGCGGCCAAAGTGCAATCCTGGCCTGACAACGTGTTGGCCGAACTGTACCAAGTGGGACTGAACCCCGAGATCAGGGAGATGGATGCAAGAAGCGGAAAGTGCCGAAAACCGCTTGCAAACCCTGCACTTGGATATAGCAGCGGCAGGGGAGCGCCCGGCCCCTCAAGCACCAAAAGCTAAACCAACGAGACAAATGGATGCTACGTGAGAGCAACGCGTGCGACAAGGCTTATGCCTGAGGTGTGGAGAACGGGGCCATTTCGCAGCCGATTGCGGGGGAACCGGGCACTGGAAAAAAACTGAAGGGGCGAAGACGTGCTCAACCACCCCTGTGAAAAAACCTATGGGAAAACCGAAATTCGCTAAAGCCTTGCAAACAACTCCTGAGGAAGAAGGAACAGAATCGAGCGGAGAGGACCCCGAGCTGGCGGGAAACGGTTCGGTCCTGCTGTAGAAGGCGCAGAGCAGCAGGGCCCGGAAACGGAGGCGCCAAACGTGGTGAGCAATTTCCCCTCCCTGTTTTTCGTGACTGTCTCGCTAATTAATCCTGATCTCGGAACCCACCTTCGAGTGCGAGCCCTAATTGACTCGGGGTGTGGGAGAGACTTGATCAACCCATCTTTGGATACGGGACTTGAAGCTGGGGTAATAAAGTTACAGGAACCCCTAATTGTCACCCAAATGGATGGGTCTCACATGAAAGACCCGTGTGAATACGAAACGATCCCGTTAAGACTGGGGGTGGGGGAACAGTGGGAGACCTGAGTCTTCATGATCACCCCGACCGCTCAATTTCCCCTCGTATTGGGGGCACCCTGGCTTCACGGGCATGATCCTTACATACTGTGGGAAGAGAGGCGGGTGCAGTTCATTTCACCTAAGTGTCAGGAGCACCGATGGAATGCTAACTGGGGCCAAAAACCCTCGGGAGAGAACCCGGGAGCCTGCTTGGCACAAGAGGAACTGCTATCCATTCCTCCTGAATATCGGGACCTGGCCAAGGTTTTCGGGGAGGAGGAGGTAGATGAATTACCACCGCACAGACATTCAGATTGTAGCATTGAAATCTTGCCAGGGCCCAAACTTCCCAAGGGACGTGTTTATGCGATGGGCCCGGCTGAGAAGGATGAGCTCCGAAAGTTCATCGATAAGAACTTGGCTAGGGGTTTCATCAGGCCGGTCTTGTCCCCGTATGCAGCTCCGGTGCTTTTCCGGAAGGAAAAAGATGGTCGCTTGTGACTCTGCACGGATTACGGGGGTCTAAATGCAGTGTCATCCACCAATGCGTACCCCATGCCTTTAATTAAAGATTTACTGATGGAGGCGGCAAAGGGGAAATATTTTCCAAGTTAGACATCAGAGACGCATATTTTCGTGTGCGCATCAAAGAAGGGGACGAGCCGAAAACTGCGTTGAACACCCCCCTCGGCCAATTCGAATAGCTGGTGATGCCCTTCGGTCTTCAAGGGGCCCCGGGGGTCTTCATGAACTTGATCAATGAAGTCTTGCATAAGCACTTGTTTAAGGGGGTGCTCGTTTACCTTGATGATATCCTCCTGTACTCCCCCGATTTCCCCTCACATGTGAAATTGGTGAGGAAGGTTCTGGAAACGTTGCATAAGCACAAACTGTTTGCAAAACTGTCCAAGTGTGAATTCCACAAAACCCACATTGACTTTTTGGGCTACCGCATCTCCAACCAGGGATTGGAGATGGACCCGGGGAAGGTGCGAGATGTCCTGGGGTGGGAGGTACCCCGGACCAGACGCCAACTCCAATCCTTCCTTGGTTTTGCAAACTTTTATCAAACATTTTTGGCCAACTTTGCTCAGATCAGTCTCCCTCTCACGGATCTCTTAAAAACAAAGGGAAAAGGTCCGGAGGTTACGAGGCCAGGCGCTGCACTTCCATGAACTGGGGAATGTCAGGAAGCGTTCATGTGCCTCAAGGCTTTATTTACCTTGGAGCCAGTTCTGGCTCACACTGATGAATCGAAAAAAATTATTGTGCAGACTGACGCTTCAGACGTGGCCATGGGGGGCCATCTTACAAGAGGGGGAAGACGGGTTGCTGCACCCCTTAGCTTACGTGTCAAAGAAATCCAATGACATGGAGCGAAACTGGTCTGTTTGGGAAAAGGAGGCGGGGGCAATAAAACTTGCATGTTCTACATGGAGACATTGGTTGGAGGGGGCGCGGGTCCCATTTGAGGTGTGGACTGATCATAAGAACTTAGAGACTCTCAAAATGCCTCGGTGCCACTCAGGTGGGCTGATTTATTTTCTAAGTTCCAATTCACACTTCACCATTTTCCCGGCTTGGCCAACTCGTTAGCTGACGCACTCTCACACCTTCCCCAACATAACAGTCAATGGGAAGTAATCCTAGACTCAGTGTTCACACCCTCCCACTTGGGCGGAGCGGTGACGACTCGCAGCCAGGCCCACCTGACCCCACCCCCTCAGTCATCACAGCCTCCTTTTTCGGCAGAACAGAGGGGGGGGCAGACTCTTGGTCTGACAAATTCAGCTCCGCCTTCTCAGAGGCGGACAGGGAAATTGTTGAGGGGGAGGAGGATTGCGAGCAGTGGGAGAATGGCTGCTGGTATCGTGGGCACAAACTATACGTTCCCCTGACTCTCCGGGGGGATGTGTTACAAACTGTTCATGGATCTAAGCTGGCAGGCCACTCCGGTTTCGTGAAATTGCTTCAGTTGCTGCAAAGACAATTCTGGTGGCCGCGCATGCACAAAGATTTATCTTCATTCGTCCAGTCATGTCAGATTTGCGCCATGAGTAAACCTCGACCGGGGAAGGCCCCAGGGCTATTACACCCTCTCCCCACCCCACGTAGATCCTTGGAAGTCATCTCCATGGACTTCATCACGGATTTACCTCCGAGTAAATCTATGACAGTGATTTGGGTGGTGGTTGATTTGTTTTCTAAACAAGTGCACTTCATACCCTTTACCTCCTTGCCTATGGCTAAAGCCCTTGCAAAGGCGTTCCTGGTGCATGTGGTACAGCTCCATATGCGTCCGACCAAGGTGATCTCCGACCGGGGCACGCTATTTGTTTCCTGATTTGGGGGGGAGTTGATGAAACTTATGGGGGTGGAGAGGGGTTTGAGAAGTGCTTACCACCCAGAGACGGATGGACAAACAGAGAGGGTCAATCAGATGTTGGAACAATACCTCTGTTGTTTTACTATCAACAAGACAATTGGAACGATTTATTACTATTGGCGGAATTCTGCTACAATAACACTTGTCACTCGTCTATGGGGATGTCCCCGTTTAAAGCGCTATATGGCTATGATAGCCCACCAGTGCCTTTTCTGAAGGGGGACATGGACTTGGGACCAGGGGAGGTGGGATTGTGGTGCAAGCAATTGCGGGACTCTTGGCCACTTTTGTGTAACACGTTCGATGCGGCTAAGGAGGCTTATAAGGCACAGGCTGAGAAGAGGAGGGTGGAGGGTTGGGCTCTGCAGCCTGGGGACTCAGTGTATGTATCTACAAAAAACATTCAAATGTTGCGACCAAGTAGGAAGCTGGGGTGGAAATTCATTGGGCCGTTCAAAGTACGTAAAATTATCAATGCTGTTGCTGTAGACCTGGACTTGCCTAAAAACTTGAGAAAATTGCATTCTGTATTTCATTTCAGCCTCCTGAAAAAAGACTCTGGGTCCTGCAAATGGCGTCCGGAGCAGCTGGTACCCCCGCCTATCTTGATCGAAGGTGAGGAACATTATGAGATTTCAAAACTCTGGGACTCTAAAGTAAAACGTGGAAAACTGTTTTTATCTGGTGGAATGGAAAGACTTTGGACCCCAGCATCTTGAGTGGGTGGAAGTAGGGGATATCTGGGCCCCTCAATTGATCTGCAAGTTCCACCGGGAGTTCCCAGACAAACCAGGAGATCTCCCAGAATGTCCGGGAGACATCTGTAATAGGGTGGGGGAAGCTGATTTTCGAGGGGGCAGTATGTCAGCTACGCTGCCATGAGTGTGGAGTTGTTTTCTAATTGCTTTGCATTCCTTCTCATGTGCTTAATTGCTTCAGAGCTGCAATGCTTATCTTTGATGTTGGACTGGAGGAGATTGTGGGAGCTTCTCCGTTCCCAGCTTCACTACTGTTAGAGAGTCCAGCAGTCTCCCGCGCGCGGGAGCCCACCTAATTGGTTATTGCTAGGGGGGCACATACGAATGCCCTATATCCTATTATGTGCACAGGTAGCCCGCCATTCCTAACCGTGTTCCTGTTATCACATCTATGGCTTTTCAATAAAAGTAAAACCTTCCTGAAAGCGTGTACTTTGTTGTTTAGCTGTGGGTCCTAACAGTTTGTGGTTGGTTCTGCACCTTCCCCAACTTTATAGTGGGCTTATTTCCCAGACCATTGGCCATTTATTGAATCACTGAATCCTTCACCTTGGATTCCCAACTTCACATTTAGTTTGGGCTTGGGATTTGTCCTTCAGCTTGTGAATTCAGCCTTTCCTCCTTGTGCCGTGGATATTAGGCAACAAGTGTGGTGTGTGGTTTTTTTTTTTGTTCTTTATTTCCCTTCAGGTAATGACCAAGAGCAACGTGGCTAGGATTGCCTTACTGTATTGAAACATTGTGTCACATTTTGCTGTCCCTTGTATTTAATTTTTCCAACCTTGTATCCTGTTACAGGAATGAAGATTATTTTTTTTGCTATTCTCTCTACCTTATTTTTCCATCTCAGTTGGAGTGCTGCATCAGACTGGGACCCAGGTATAGTGACTATAGACCATTCAGTCCCAGTGGTTTCCCTAGTGACATGGTCTGACTGTATCTGTGCAGAAGATGCTGCGCATGTTACAGGCTCTCAACATGTGTACCAATTTCAGTAACACTCTTCATGGAACTCAAGGGAGTCATAGGCTCCAACCCACCATTTTTTATGTTGCTGCCTTTTCTGTCCCCCTCAAGCAAGTTATTGCGTATGTTCAGTTGGTCTGTAAGTTCCCGTTGGTCTCCCTAGTTAGGACATCTCCTACATTCTATTGTGGTGAGGACAGCGTAGAAGCTGGATGCTTCTGTCTGCTGGCAACAGCTCTTCACTGAGTGCATTTCAAGTTGAATCATTTGCCCAGTGAGAAATGCAAGCAAAACTATAGCTGCTGCCACCCTATTTAAAAAAACAGCCACAAGTATCATCTGTCAGCTAGCTGCCATTGTCATTCCGGTTCCTGTCTAGTATCCTTCGCCTCCCCCCCTCTCATTCCTTGTTTGCTTGAGTTATGTTATGTAGTCTGCGGAACTCGCCAAGGTCGTGCAGCTGGTTGTAGGAGGAAAGCTTCGCCTAGAATGTTTTGGGTATCTAGCATGTGAACTGAACCTGTGTTGACATTATAGAACTGTTGCGTTCCCATGCAATGGGCGCGAATTGTATGTTCTATTCCCGCCAGCGGGAACTGGGCTCATTGGTCCTTACCTGGTTCAAATGTCTATATTATGCCTTCCCTGGTTACCTGTAGTTATTCCTAACAATGTCCTGTTCTGGTTAAACCAACGCTTTGAAATAAACCTTGCTTTGCTCTTCAACGTGGAGTTATTTTGAATGCTTGGGATCCAACATTTTGTTAGGATCTTTCTGCGCACGTTCAAACAAGGGCGGCGTTCAGTCAGAGAATATACTGCTGAATTCCACAATCATGCCGCAAAATTGAGGGATTGGCCAGATAAAATTTTAGTGGAAATGTATCGAGTGGGTCTGAATGCTGAAATCAGAGAGACTGTATTACGTTCGGTTGACCCTAATACTTTGATGGCATGGGCTCAAGAAGCGGAGAACGCAGAAAGCCAGCTGCAAACCATCCGACTAGACATGACAGCGAGCGGGGGGAGGAGTGGCCCGGTCCCTACCCCTAAACTGAAATCGGCTCGCTTGTCGGACGCCGCCAGAGAACTACGCATGAAGATGGGATTGTGCCTAAAATGTGGGGAACGGGGCCACTTCGCAGCGGATTGCGGAACCAGGCAAAAGAAGGATAAAACTCCCACCCCGCCTGGGAAATCTACCCTTCCCCCGAAGAAGGGAAGTGCAAAACCGAAATTTTCCACCGCCCTGAAAGTTGCGTCTGAAGAGCCAATGGATGAATCGGCTGAATCGGACTCGGAACCGGCGGGAAACGAGAACGTCCTGCTGTAAGGAGCGCCCAACAGCAGGACCCAAGTAAAGAGGCGCCTAT
>NW_015163655.1:267015-289852 GCF_001447785.1 Gekko japonicus | reverse complement strand
GCTGACAAGTTAATAGATGGCATTGTGTTAAATGAATTTGCACTTACAGGCTGTATTAATGTTTAAATAGTAATCTTGTTTATGTATACTTGGCTTATCTTTTAATAAAATCATTTAAAAAAAATATTCAGAGCTTGAAGCACAATAGTTGAACCTAATAACGTAGTGTAGGAAGGGGTATTGTCACCAATGCTCCCTCTAAGCTGTGGATTCTTGTGAGCAAAAATTCTACTTTGTGAGCTACTGGCATTAAAGTTGTGAGCGAGCGATTTGGCTGCTGCGTAAATTAGTTTGCTCTGGAGCCCTCCTTCCTGAGCGAAGGCAAAAATGTGTGAGTTGGGGGGCTAAAAAACTATGAGCTAGCTCACACTAAGTCAGCTTAGAGGGAACACTGATTGTTGCCCAGCTCTTAAAAACAAAAGAAAAGAGGGCTCAGGTCAGTCCCAATGCTGGAGAGGAGGAGAGCACAGCCTTTGAAAAAACGAAATCATTGTAACAGCATTTCTTTAAGAAATTCATGATCTAACCGGGGGGCATTTTTGCAAGCCAGGCTGACTGTTGTGTCACTTGCTACATTTAAAGGTTAGTGTGAGTTTGTTCTTATATAAGTAGGTAAGTTGCCACTTTTGAAGAGGCTGGCCCTTCATTGCATGAGCCGGTGAATTAACAGCACCCTATGCTGGGCCTTAGCCAGAGTACAGCCAGAGGGTGCACAGCCTCAGCTGACCCATTCCAGGAGACCTCTGCTGAGTAGAAGCTAAAATCAAACACCCTCCAGCAGACCACAGCTGACAATCTACAGAACATCTTTATTCTCACCAAGAATTACTTCCTGAGCACACCTGCAGGCTCTTCTCTCCCCACTCTCTGCTATATCGTTTTTCTGTACTATCTATTGCAGTCTGCCTCTGAATGCCAATTGCTGGGGGACCACAACAGGGAGAGGCTTTGCTCTCCATTGCTTGCTTCTGTGTCTTCCAGAGCATCTGGTTGGTTTCACTGAGCAGAGTTTTCCTGTTTTCCTATTTCTCCATTTTATCTTCACAACAACCCAATAAAGTCGGAAAGCCAAGCTCAGCCTTTGTGGCAGAGGGGGGGATTTTAGCCAGGGTCTCTGCAGAAGCAAATGTGTTAATGAATTGGGCGTAAGAATCTCCCTCCTTTAAAATTTTTACAGTAGTTATACTTACACTTATGACTGACTAGTAGTTCTACAGGGGGAAAGAAGGGAAGCTGCACTGGCATTGCCTATCTAGATGACACCCCCCCAAGAACGATCACCATCAGACAAAAGCTTTTGACAGTGTAATACATCATCGTATTTGAGAATGAGCTCTCCAGCTGCAGCATGGGAAGTGATGAACTGAGCATACGGCTTGCCTTACTGTTCATAAATTCACCACTATCCCCATAAGACAATACAGAAATATATAAGAGCCGTTCTGGACCAGACCAACAGCTCATCACTTCCAGTGTTGTGTTTCTGTCATTGAGAAAATGTGAGAAACAATCAGACAAAAGAGGGAAACAATTTCCCCAGGGTGGATCCCAGAAAACAGGGAGTGTCCATAGTAAATAGAGTGTGAAGGCAGAATCAGGCTGAGCAGTAGGATATCCATCAAAGCATCATGACTTACACAGTAAATCTAATATAGGGAGGCTTGGAAAAAACGTATGGCCTAAGAAAAGATTTTGATGTGGAAGTGATTCCACCGATGGCCAAGTCACCCAGCCGGTAATAATTCAGTGGCCATCTTTGATCCGTTATCACACTGAACGGGCACTTAGCCTTCAGGACCCTGCAGGAGAGGTGGGGCAGCAGCCCAGAGAGCAGAAACAACAGCAGGGACATCTTGGCTATGTCTGCTGAAGCCACATCCCCTGTGATGGCTTTCAGCCACATACCCCACCAACCAGAAGAAGCCAAACCCACTTCTGCCACCAAGGATGCAGGGACAACTACCAATCCAGAGGAAACCCTCTAATGGCTTCCGATTGAACAGGGTGGCTGTGATCTAACAGGATCTTGCATCAGCCTTGTCTCCCCCTGGTCCAGGTCCTTGGGAGTTATTTGTGCAGCAGCCTTTTCAAGATCAGTTCAAGAAGTTGCTGCATGTTGTTCATCAGTCTGGTCTTTCCATTGTTGTCTTCAAAGGTGATGCCGAGAGAAATCCCTTGAGCATTGATAAGAGGAAGAGAAAATTACTATGATTTTCTTCATTATAAGACAAAGTTCTGTCTTTAACACTCTGTAAGTCCATTTATAGGTTTCTGGCTGGAAAAAAACATGTTTGTGAATCCCACAGCTGTGGATCTCTAGTCTTTATTCAGTCACATCCATGGGTCAGCCTGACCTTTATGAAATATGGGTCAAAGTTTTTCCATTAGGGTTTATTTGAAAGTTCATAGAACTTGCACGTAAGGAACCAGACAGAGCTGCAACTGGGTCTTCTAGTAACCAGTTCCCTGAGCCATAGAACTTGTGCTATAGGGACAGTGGGTGTACAGAAGGCAAGGCAGATCTGGAGTCTGGTCTTCAGGCTGCTCTCTGGTTTAGTAGCCTCCACTCTGGCTTTGTAAAACCCTGGCTGGTCATCTACCTCTTCAGTCTGAACATTTTGTCAAGGTGTGAGTTGGCCTGTCTCAGGCTGAGCTTAAGCTTGCATCTCCCCAATCAGCCTCTTACCTCTTTAGGTACTGGGATTATGCCTGCTTGCGATCACACTCATTGCCTACAGCCCCAGGTCCCTCATTTGATTCCTGGCAAGACACAACCCTTGATGCTCATTTCTGCCTCCTTGCTATGAATGTGTCAGCTAGCTGCCATTGTCATTCCGGTTCCTGTCTAGTATCCTTCGCCCCCCCCCCCCATTCCTTGCTTGCTTGAGTTATGTTATGTAGTCCGCGGAACTCGCCAAGGTCGTGCAGCTGGTTGTAGGAGGAAAGCTTCGCCTAGAGTGTTTTGGGTATCTAGCCTGTGACCTGAACCTGTGTTGACATTATAGAACTGTTGCGTTCCCATGCAATGGGCGCGAATTGTATGTTCTATTCCCGCCAGCGGGAACTGGGCTCATTGGTCCTTACCTGGTTCAAATGTCTATATTATGCCTTCCCTGGTTACCTGTAGTTATTCCTAACAATGTCCTGTTCTGGTTAAACCAACGCTTTGAAATAAACCTTGCTTTGCTCTTCAACGTGGAGTTATTTTGAATGCTTGGGATCCAACATCATCATCATAAACAACAACAACCTTAATTTGAGCAGCTTCCAAAGTAGCCTGAGAGATGACAAATTCCCATCACTCCCAGGCAGCAATGAATTATAAATACACCACTAGGCCTCTGCCACCTGACAGGGTCGTCCTTGAGTCCTGCGACCTGTGAAGGAAGGAGCTGTCAACTCTAAATTTGCACACAGGCACATGTTATATAAAATGCATTATGAGGACATCAGCATGGAAGGCGAGAACAGATGGCATGGTGTGAAGCAAGGAAGGCGTGTTTATGTTTCGACTGTGTAATCCTAAATGGAGTTAAGCCCCACTGTAATCAATGGGTTTAGAACAGGGGTCCTCAATATAATGCTCATGGCCACCATGGCATCCACTGACACTTTTTCTGGCACCCACCAAATGTTTTTAGGAAGTGGGTTGGGCCAGGTGGGGCTTTTGCAGACTATTGGAGATTTGATTGGCTGTGCAGATTTTTTTAAATGTTGCTTTGGCAGCAGCTGCCACCACAGCACAGGGATCTGCATTGTGTTACTGCAGTTAAGCTGTGGCAGTCATTTTGTGGCTGGCTCCACCTCCTATGGCAGCCATTTTGTGGCAGCCATTTTGTTTCTGCACCCACCATGCCATGTCAGAATTCCAGATTTGCCCACGGGCTCAAAAAGGTTGGGGAGCCCTGGTTTAGAAGACTGTAACTCTGCTTAGAATCATACTGTAATGTTTTGTTTTTTAAAAAAGAGAATCTCTGTCAAAACTTTCTTTAAAACATCGTTCTTGTTGTGCCTTGGCAATATTTGATTTATTACATGTTGTTGTTGTTGTTGTTGTTAAAATTTCTGAATTGCCCCATCCCTGAGCACACAGGGCTCTGGGCGATTTACAATAATTTAAAACACACAAAAATACAATTTAAAATCAGCAATCAATTAATCACAAAGTTTCACAACAGGCTTCCCAAGTACTTACCGTGATTCAGCGGGGGACACAGATGTCCTCGCAGGATCATTCCTGCGGGGACAATAGATGCGCCGCACCATGCCGTCACCAGGAAGTGATGCCGGGTTACTCTCTGGCAATGGGACTGGAAACACGATGGTACCATCGAGTTTTCATTCCCATTGCCAGAGCATCGCCCAGCATCACTTCCTGGCGACAGCATGGTGTGTTACAGGGAGGAATGGTCCGGCCGGGGAGCATGTTTCCCCCGCCGGATCATGGTAAGTACTTGGGAACCCTATTTCACAGTCTTCAGATGCTGTCTATAATTTAATCTAAAACCTTATCCACCCCTTTTGAAGGTGTTTAAGGCAGTTATTTACATTGTCCCCTCCATGAGTTTTATCGTAATAACAACCCTGTGCGGTAGGATAGACAGATGAACCCAAGATGATGATGTGAGCTTTATGGCTAAGAAAAATGTTGAACTCAGGTCTCATAATCCTAAACTAGTATGTCACCCACTATACCACACTGGTGTGATACCAAAGATACCAAAGACACAACCAAGTCAAATCCCTGATCAGATTAATTCAGATTAAACAAGTGGAAGAAGAAGAAGAGATTGGATTTATAACCCGCCCTTCACTTGGAGTCTCAGAGCGTCTTACAAACTCCTTTCCCTTCCCCTCCCCACAACAGACACCCTGTGAGGTGGGTGGGGCTGAGAGAACTCTGACACAAACTGCTCTTTCAGGAACAGCTGTGCCAGAGCTTGTGACTGACCCAAGGTCACATCAGCAGGTGCAAGTGGAGGAGTGGGGAATCAAACCCGGATCTCCCAGATTAGACTCTGTGCACTTAAGAGCAAAGAGAAGATTGTAAACCTTGGTTGCAGTACAAGATTTTGCAAGTAAAGTACTTTCTGTCTGTGTTACCATTTGACTGCAGTGCAGGATGTTTTTATTGGTTTAAATTTTATTTTGTAAACTGCCTTAAAAACTTCAGAGGACAGATAGTATATAAATATTGTAAATGTATAATTAAATACAGCCCTGGATCACATAATAGAGAAGGATATGAGCAGATACAAGAAAAAAGTGCCAGTTTTGAAAAGACAGCATGAGTTTGGTCTGTTAAAGACCAACCTCCCGCCCAGTCCGGGAGACATTCCAGTCATTCCGGGAGACCTCCTGGTATCTCCGTGAGTCTCCGGTGAAAGTCCCGCAAGAGCTTATGGGCCTGAATATCCCCTACTTCCACCCATTCACAGTGCTGGGGTCCAAAGTCCAACCATTCAACCAGATAAAAGGGTTTGCCACATTTGAGTTTAGAGTCCAGGATCTTAGAGATCTCAAAATATTCTTCACCTCCACCATGATAGCTCTGGCTTTGAGGTGTGCCAGGGGCTTTGACCTGGATCCCATTTCAGGAGGCTGAAATGAAAGACAGAATGGACATTTCGCAAGGTTTTTTGGAGATCAAGATCCACTGCCACCTCATTGATCAGCCTTTTCACTTTAAAAGGCCCCTGGAACTTCCAGCCTAATTTGCGGCTCGGATGCAACATCTTAATGTTTTTAGTTGACACATACACAGAATCTCCAGGCTGCAGGGCCCAACCCTCCACCCTTTTCCTGTCAGCCTGAGTCTTATAGGCCTCCTTAGGAGCATTCAGAGTCTTACACAGCAAAGGCCAAGAGTCTCGCAGAGTTTTGCACCATTGTGCTGCATCCCCCAACCCCAAGCTAGCCTGTTCCGTCTGTCCGTCGGTTTCTGGATGATAAGCGCTGCTCAAGGCCCTTTCCACCCCCATGAGACCCAGGAGCTCCCCCCAAAACCGGGAAACAAATTGCACCCCCCAGTCGGAGAAAATCTTGGTCGGGAGAGTGGAGGCACACCACATGCTGCAAGATTGCTAGAGCTTTAGCAGTCGGTAACAATGCAAATGGTATGAAGTGAGCTTGTTTTGAAAACAAGTTGACTATAACCCAGATAGTCATAGATTTACTAAGGAGCAAATCCATAATAAAATCCATCAAGATCACCTCCCAAGACCTGCTCGGGTTCGGGAGAGGCTGCAATAGCCCCGGAGTTTTCCCTGGTCTGGGTTTGCACATAACACACGTCTGGAAGGACCATACAAATGAAGATAAGTCTTTATGCATGAGTGGCCACCAAAACTGTCTTTGTAGTAGGTGCAGTGATTTGACGAAACCGGAGTGGCCAGCGAGCTTAGAGCCATGGACCGCTGCAAGAACCTCCTCTCGCAAAGACTTGGGCACAAAGAGGGAGGTGCCACGGTACTGTCTCTCCTACCTCCTAGTAGGATTTCACCTCCTCCCTGTCAGCGTCTGAAAAGGTGGAGGCAAACCGGACAGTCCACCCCTCCCCTCCGGACTGCGCCGGCGGCGAGGAGTCTAGGGTGGGCATTTGGCCCAGGGGGAGGAAGCTGCTTGCCTGCATGTCATGACTGCCCCCCACCCCTCTGAACTGTGAGGGCGTGAACATGGAGTCAAGAATCATCTCCCTCTGACTGTCGTGTTGCGGGAGGCAGGACAATGCGTCTGCCAAGAAGTTTACCGAGCCAGGGAAATGGTGCAACCAGGGACAGACCGAGGTTTTTTTGTGCCCTAGGCGGGGCTACCTTCTGGTGCCCCCCCTAGAAGCGCCCACCAATTATGGGGTTGCCAACCTCCAGGCAGGGCCTGGAGAAAAGGAGTATGTGCCACACCTTGGCTGCTTTCCTCTCGGGTGCGCAGGCCCCTTCTTCTCCCCCCCTTGAGATGCAGGAGGGGACAGTGGTACTTGCCGATGGCTCCAGTGCCAGGAGGTCACAGTCCAGGCAAAGCTGAGGGGCCTTCCTCCAATCCCTGGGGGGGAGGGGGCGAGGGAGGAGCCCAACTCTCAGGTGACATGGGGGTGGCTGCTTCCCTGGCACCTCTCACAGGAACAAGGCAAGGAATGCCAGAGGCGTGCCTCTCCCCCCCCCCCGTCCAACCCCTCCCCTGTACTTGTGGAAGGGCGGCCGGGGGGCGCCCCTCCCCTTCTCTCGCAACCGCGCCTCATCGTCCTCACAGGCCCACCCCCCCCAGAGAGCCGGGCCCGCTCAGCGAGCCAAGCCATGGAAGAGCAGCAAGCGGAGGAGCAGGGTTTCACGTAGGTCTGGGTCTTGAGAGGCAGGCTTGTCCCCCTTGACTCACCTCCCAGAAAGGTGGCCCCCTGCCCGGTGGCTGCTTCTCCCCACCGTGCGTGGCTCCTGCTCTGCTCCCCGCCCCGAAGCACATCCCCCTGGGGAGAAAAGGGCCCCTTCTCTCTTCCGACCCCCCCTTCCTGGGGGCAGTCCTCGCGCAGCCTCTCCAGGCCAACCTGCGGCTCGGTGGCCTTAACCCTCTCGGCACTGCAGCCCCTGTGCTGCACAAAAGTGCCCGTCCCTCCGCCCCTCCCTCCTCACGAGGAGGAGCTCCAGCCGGGCAGCCCTGCGCAGTGCCCCGTGCACGTAATTGGGACTGCTCTGGAGGAGCTCTGCGCAGGGTGGGGGTGTCTCCCCCCCCAAAGGGCAGCTACTCCTCTGCGGTGGGTGGCGGCAGGACCCTCAGAGCCAAGCTTTTGGTGGGGCAAGGGGCAGACTGCGGAGCGCCTCCCTCCTCCCTGGGCGCCTGGCCGCTCACATCGGGGCGGCTCTGGCAGGCGCAGGCGGGCTGGCAGCGGCAGCAGGGCCCTCGGGTGGCTCAGTCCAGTGCCCCCAGGTGTTGGATCCCCAAGCATCGAGAATAAATCCACGTTTTAAAGAAAAGCAAAATTTATTTCAAAGCGTTGGAAAGACACTCAAACACGTTCTTTGTTAGAACTGACTACAAACGGTTAGGGCAAACATGATAAAGGGATTTGAACCAGGTACAGAACCAATGGGTCACTTTCCCGCTGGCGGGTGAAAGGAAACGGTTGCGCGCTCATTCCCTGAGAACCAGGCTATCTCCAGACATAATACAGGTGCAGTTCCCAGGCTCTAAAAGCAACAAGCTGGCAGTGAAGCGTACTCCCCCAATACATCCTCCAGTTGTTTGGCTTAGGCATTACAGCAGAGTAAAATACTGGCGCACAGGCAGGGGGGGGGTTAGCAACTGTACAGAGATACAACCAACACAGAACACCATGGCAGCTTGCTGACACCAGGATGGCCCCATGCTCTAGGCAAGAGACTAGCTCACCTAGTGAGTGGGCCGGCCCTGGGTACAACGTAAACTGAAACTCGGAGAACAAATCAGCCCACCGCAGCTGTTTGGCATTAAGGTGGCAGGGGGGGTTTTCAGCATTTCGAGATTTTTGTGGTCAGTCCATGCTTTGAACGGCCCCCACGCCCCCTCTAGCCAGTGTCTCCAGGTTGAGAGCACCAGCCGGATGGCCCCCGCCTCCTTGTCCCACACTGACCAATTGCATTCTGTTTCGGTGAATTTATGCAACACATAGGCAAGGGGATGTAACAATCCATCGGCCCCCTCCTGCAAGATCGCGCCCCCCATGGCTACGTCCGATGCGTCCACTTGGACAATGAATTTTTTATTTTCATCGGGGTGGGCAAGCACCGGCTCCGACATAAAGAGAGTTTTGAGCCGGTCAAACATTTTCTGGCATTCTGCCGTCCACAGCAGTTTTGCCCCTGGCTTGGTCGCGTCCGGACCTTTCCCTTTAGTTTTTAACAAGTCAGTGAGTGGTAAACTGATTTAGGCAAAGTTGGGCAGAAAATTTTGATAGAAATTTGAGAAACTGAGGAAGGATTGTAGTTGGTGTCGGGTACGAGGGGTTTCCCACCCCAGGACATCCCGAACCTTCCCTGGGTCCATTTCCAGCCCCTTCTCAGATATCTTATATCCCAGAAAGTCAATGGCAGACTTGTGGAATTCACTTTTGGACAATTTGGCAAAGAGTTTGTGCTTGTGCAACAACTGGAGAACCTCCCTCACTAGTTTCACATGCGAGGGGAGGTCCGGGGAGTACAGTAAAATGTCATCCAAGTAAACAAGGGTCCCCTTAAAAAAATGCTTGTGTAACACCTCGTTAATCAGATTCATAAACACTCCTGGAGCACCCTAGAGACTGAATGGCATCACTCTATATCGAACTGGCCAAAGGGGGTGTTAAAAGTGGGTTTTGTGTTCACCCCCCTCCTTTATGCGGACCTGAAAGTACACATCACGAAGATCTAGTTTGGAAAAGATTTTCCCCTTTGCCGCTTCGGCCAACAGGTCTTTGATGAGCGGCATCGGGTATGCGTTAGTAGAAGAGACTGCATTCAAACCCCTGTAATCGGTGCACAGCCATAGCCCCCCATCTTTCTTTTTATGGAACAGCACTGGGGCAGAGAATGGGGAGGAATACAGTCTCTGTGTCTGTTCTGGTACTTACAGCAAAGGTGGGACTTCTGTATAAATTGGTGTGAACCCTAATTTGCCTATTGCCAATTAATAATCATAACTTCCCCTAGATCAATTAAGTATTCAAGGCAATTTGGCTAACAGGGGTCAGCTGCATCGCCTTAGCAAACTTCGGCTTACCTGACGGTTTCTTCGAGGGAATCCCAACCCAGGTCCTAGCCACTTCTGGTTTTCCTGGTTTCTTCACGCCCGTGTCGTCACAATCTGCAGCAAAGCACTTCAGGCACAGCCCTTGTTTGAGACGTTGGTCCCGGAGCGTCTTGGTTGGCCTTACCGGCTTCCTTCTCGGGGCATGGGTAGGGGTTGGGTTCCCCCCACCGCCACAATGTCTAGTCGTACGGTGTTTAACCAGCTCTCCGCATCCAGGCGAGGTGGGACACCAGATCCACGACGCACAAGACCGTTTCTCTAATCTCAGGGTTGAGTCCCACCCGGTACAGCCCAGCTAGGACCGGGTCTGGCCAATTGGTGACTTTGGCGGCGTGCAGCTTGAATTCGGAGGAATATTCCCTCACCGAGCGCCTGCCCTGTTTGAGTGTTTTGTTTGCAGAAATGCCCTCGCCTTCAGGCCAGCATTCCGGTCCTCAAATTTGGCACTTTTATGTGTCCACACTCACCAGCTCCAGACCCCTGGCATTGTGTAACCCCATGTACCAGGTGGCCCCTCTCAGACAGGCTGCAATTACATCCACCTGAATGCTGTCGTCCGGGAACAGGTGGCCCCATCTTTTCACTAATTTCATCACCCGGACCATGAAATAGGACAGCTCTTCTGGGTCCCCATCAAACGTTGCCTCGATTAGGTCTTTGGGCCAGTGAAGAACAGGTTCCCTTGGCCCGCCCGGGCCAGGCATCGGACCTGGCTCTTCCCCCAGTGTGGGCGCTGGAACCCCTGGTGGTCCTTGGGGTCCCAGTCCTTGGGGCGCTGGCAGCTGGGGCTCGTCTGGGGGGGGAAGGACCGGCCCCGGCTGCTCCGCCTCACACTCCACTCTCAGCGCCCTGATTAACATACCCGGGATGGCGAACAGTGCTTCTTTGAAGTCCTGCCATATCTGCATCCGCTCCCTTTCTGCAGCCTCCAAGCGTTGGCCCCAGTCCACCCCTTCCTTGGGGGGCATGCATCCACTACACACCTTCGAGTGGCCCGTCACCCAAACCCCAGTGGCTGCTTCCGCGGTGACCCCTAACGTTGGGAAATTTGGCTCAGAGTGGAAGCCTAGATCAAAACAATTATCTCTGCGGGGCCCTTGCGTGAGGGCATACGTTTCTGCTGTCGAGTCTGGGTAAGATTGGCCCCATCTCAAAGTACCTGGTCCATACAAATGTCCTGCCAGCAGCTGTGGACCCCACAGCATCATGAATAACAGTCCCGTGGACATCTTCGGTATCACGCCCAGCACCGAAGTTGTAGGCGGGCTGGTCGCCATTGGGGTAGTAGTACCTCGAACTGAGTGACAGGAACCTCACTCTCTGTCATCTTAGGGACAGTTTTATCCTCATCATTGCTCATCTCAGCTTGAGAGATTCAACAAAGTAGGGAAAGAGGAATTCCTAACAGAATGTCAGGACCCACAGTCAAGCAACTGAGTACACGCTTCTTCAAAGGTTATGTTTTTATTGCCAGTACAATGGTAGCATGAGCATAGTCACTGTTAGGAATAGCGAACCCCTAGTCTCAGGGAGAGATATAGTAGATTCAAAAGCACCCCCCGCACACACACTACGGGCCAATCGGCCTGACTCCTGCGAGTGGGAACAAGTACCTGGGCCGTTAATACTAAAAATTGGGAACCGAAAGCAGTCTCACAGATGAGTTCAGTGGAGACACTACATCTGCAGCCTACAAGGTCAGAGATAAGGAGAGGAGAAGCGCAGGGAAAGGAATGGGGCTCAGGCTGGTACACAGGACAGGGAGGGGGTCCAGGAGGGGCCCCTTAAGCTTATGGCAGCATAGCTGACAGGTGTGTCTCTGCTCACTCCTCCGTCATTCCCCCTCACCTTCTTTAATTTCCTGTTTCTGTAATTTCTGCAATGAGGTAAAGGAGTTTCTTTCTTGCCACTTTATCTGAAGAAGTGAGCTCTGTCTCACGAAAGCTCATCCTCAAATAAATGTTCTAGTTTTTAAAGTACCAGTGGACTTCAATTTTGTTTCACTGACATGTAGCCATTACACACACATGCACAGTAGCACACACAAAGAGGCACTGTGACTGGAAGATGGTGTGGTCTAATGGTTAATGTGTCAGACTAGGATCTGGGAAACATGGGTTCAAATCCCCACTCTGCTCTGAAGTTTGCTAGATGATTTTGGGACGGTCACTCTCTTATGCTTAACCTTCTGCAATGGATTGTTATAATAATAAAGTGGGGAGAGAAGATCTGTGTTTTCTGCCCTTAGCTCCTTCAAGGAAGGGAAAAATAAAATGCACTAGGTAACTTATAGAGCCCAATAAGTAGGCTGATGGTACTCCTCATTTATAATGCTAAGGAGATATCAGTGTAGCTTTGGCCTGGGTGGGAGATCCACAGAATGTGCTCTGAGCTTCTGATATAAGTGTAGAATACCTGCCTATTCTTGGCAGATCCTTGCCAGTAGGGGCATTTGTGTACCCTCCCTCCCACAGGCCCCAGACTGAGAGGAAAGGGGGATTTCCTTGTTCTCGACCTCTCTCCTGGCCCTGCTCCTTTCAACCTGAGGAGCATGTCCTCTTTGACCAGTTTCCCTTTGTCTTTTGAAGGGCCTGTCCCGTCCTGAGGACAGCTCTTTTGGTGGCCTCTCTGGAACTCCCATGAGATCTGATGGAGAAATTGGGGTTCAATTGGTGATGAGCCAGCACTGCTATCTGTGTTTTCAGCTGAAATCTCCAAAAGTCTGCATTCCTCATCTAACTTTTAACACAGATCCTGTTTAAGAAAGCTATATGTTGTGCTTGTAGATTACGTGGTAGTATTCTTTAAAGTATATTAAGAAGGAAGTATGGATTGCTTTTCTATTGGTTTAGATTTGGTGCAGTATTGAGTTGTCGTTGTGTAATTGGGTAAGCAAGATCCTGATGTCAATTTGCCTATATGCCTACACTTTTGTAGGGATACATACTTTGCTTGACTATGGTCAACTGAATAAAGACTTTGCTTCTACTGAACATAGCTTTACTTATTTGGACCCCTGCGACTGAACCCAAATTTCTTTGTCAGATCTGAGCAATTCCTGTGGGAAGCGGCTGCTGCGGCCCCACATCTCAGCTGTGATGCAGCCCCTTGTTCTCCCACCCCTGGCTGTTGAAGGGCCAGTCCTTGTCAACCAATGGAGCAATAGGCTTGGCCTTAAAAGTGCCACATGTGTTGCTGTTTAGGTGAGTGAATATTGAGGGTGGTTCGCCAGATCTCCTCTGGGGGACCCATGGTTGCTCAGGTCCCTGACAACAAGTATAAGGAGCACATGAAGTTGGGGATACTGTACTGCCCTTTTATGGAAGAGAAAATTGGTGTAAGTGAGTGCATGACACTGCATTGTACTGAGTCACACTGGGTCTATCACGCTCAGTGATGTCTCCTGTATCTGGCAGCAGCTCTCTGTCATCTCAAGGCAGAGGTCTGTCACCTGATCCTTTAAACTAGAGATGCTGAAGACTGACCCTGGGACCTTTGGCATGTAATGCAGATGCCACAGTAGTTTCCTATAACAGTAAAAGGCATCTAAAGGTTTGCTTCCCTGCATCTATAAAATCATAGAATGCCAAATGCTTATTGAATCTGAAACACCCATATCCTCTGGATTCTAAAATACTAAAGTATGCTGCTGCCATGGAAACATTTTGGTTCCTGTTTTGAGATTACAAAGCCTCTTGCCTTACTGATGAATTTCATTCCATATATTCAGATATAACAAAGCTGATTGTCACCATGAATTATGTAATTCCCCCCCCCCTATGTAATTTCCTCAGCTACCAAACGCTGGGTAATTAGGCAGTGGGAATAATGTATCCCTAACCAAATCTCTTTCCTTGCACTGACATCATTTTGGCATGATTGGGACTGGCCTAAACAGCAAATTGCTCTCTTATACACTGTCCAAGACAAGCACAATGTCCAAGAATTAATAAGTACCACTGTCACTCATAGAATCTTCTGTACCTCACATACTGCCATCTGATCCTCTTCCCTGACTAGAAGAATGTTCCTGATTCTCAGTTCTTTGTTTAACATAAAGGTGCAGAAGACACCTGAATAAAGCACAGAAGTTCACACCCCGTTGCTCCCCAAAATAAACTCCATGTTACCCCAAATCATACCACTCTGCCAAAACATACAGCTCTGGCTAAGCACTGTGATCATCCCAAAACTTTTTGGCATCATGCTTTTTTAGTTGCCATAAATAAGGAACTGGGGTTTTGCATTTCACAATAATCTTGGCCCATCCCAAACCATGTTCTCCGGGAATTCCTCCCCCCCCTCCCCTCCCCGATTCCAAATGATCCAGAATTGTATCTGGTCCAAAGGTTCACTTTTATGTAAAGTGTTTTCAAGCATGATGCCTCACACCAAGTATATTGTTAGTAGGCAAGAAATCCTTCCTAATCTCCCTGTAGAACTGTCCTCCAGGCAACTGATCAGCAAGGCAGCAGTTAATGTCTTTGCTTTTCTCTGGCTTGTCTAGCTTTAGGCACAGGAGGTACTGTGTCAGCCAGTAACACTGCTAAGCCTGAAACTTTTTTGCTGCCCTTAAAGACCATCTTTTCTCAGACAGACCTACCTAGACCTTGAGGTCATCATCAGATGCTGGATTTGCTTTGTAGTTTTGCTACTGGCAGTTTGACATTGTTTTAATTTTTGTTATAGACTACCTTTTTAGTGCATTTTTTAAACCTGTCCTTCTTCCCAAGGAACTCATGGGAAGCAAACCCAGCTCTCCCATGCTCCTAAGGCCAACACAAGGTATTTCACCACTCTAAGCAGGACAGTAGTAATGCAGTTCTGGGATTTGATGACAGGTGCAAACCAGGCACATCTCTTCCTCCCATCCCATCAAATAACACAGGAAACTGCTTTATACTGGTCCGGTTCACAAGTTGCAGTGAATGCACATACAAACCATGCTACTGAGTCAGCTCCAGGGCTACTGAGTCAGACCTCTGATCTTTCAAGGTCAGTAGTGTTTATTCTGACTGATAAGTAGAGGTCTTCCACCGTGTACTGTGGAGGAGTCCTTTTAACTGGAGATGCCAAGGATTGAACCTGGGACTTCCTGCATTCAAAGTCGTCACTACTCTCAGCCCACTCCATGAAAGCAAGATATGCCCCAGCAGTGCTCACCTTGCACAGAGATAGTAGCAGGGCATGTCAGATGTAACAATAGCCCTGTTCACATGTTACGGTGAACACACATACATTCTGTTTGTAAGAAGGAGCCACCATGTGTTCACTTTACAAATGAAACTAGGAACCAGCACCTAGATTAATGTGCAATTTCAATCATACTTTCAATCATACATATGTTGATTGTAATGTGAAAATTGCTCAACATATTTATAAAGAAAATCTGTACATTGTATACAGATTGTATGTGTGTTCACAGTAATGTGAACAAGGCTAATGAAATAAGCCATGTTCATCGCCTCCACCTGTGTTGCCACCCTCATGAATTGTGTCACCCCAATAAGGCACTTGGATCACTTCAGTGATGAACTGGCCCTATTTCCAGGTGTATATGTATATGTCTGTCTCTATCTCTATCTCTCTCTTGATCAATAGATCAACTGGTACATTTTTTATTTTATTTCCCCATCGAGGTTAGATGTTATAAATTAGGCTACCTAACATAGATGGGGAAATGACCAAAAGCTGAGTTGATTTTTTAAACATCTGTTTTCTTATCGACATAGGAACAGCGTTCGTGGCCTCAGTCCAGGTTCTAGTAGGCAGCTGTCCCCTTCACAATAAAGTATCACCCCAATTGACACCACTAAGTAGTCGAGTGGCATTCCAGCAAACTACTTATGAAGTTAATGCTGAAACTAGCAGCTACGCTAGGCAGATAATTTTTTTTCTACACACATGGCAGGCATCATTACCTGCCTGTGAAATATTTCTGTCTGTAATAAACGGTTACCTGGGTAGATTTCAAGTCACAACATAGAAATTAATTGTCATGCAAGTAAATCAGAGCTGTCTGGATGTGAAATGTCCTTAACCTATCAGAAAGCTACAGCTGATGCAACAATTTTAATGGGAAAAGCATAAACATTTCATTCTTTCCTCCTTCCTTCCCGCCCTTATATTGAACCAGGTGGGGTTTCAGCTCTTTGATGTCCAGTTGTTGTTGTTCAGTCGCACAGTCGAGTCTGACTCTTCGCGACCCCATGAACTAGATCCCGCCAGGCCCTCCTGTCTTCCGCTGTCCTCTGAAGTTTGCTCAGTTTCATGTTCGTTGCATCGATGACACTGTCCAACCATCTCATCCTTTGCCGTCCCCGTCTTCTTTGACCTTCAATCTTTCCCAGCATCAGGGTCTTCTCCAGTGAGTGCTCCCTTCTCATTTGGTGGCCAAAGTATTTGAGCTTCATTTTCATTATCTGGCCTTCCAGGGAACAGTCAGGGTTGATTTCTTTTAGGATTGACTGATTTGATCTTCTTGCAGTCCAAGGGACTCTCAAGAGTCTTCTCCAGCATCATAGTTCAAAAGAATCTATTCTTCGGCGCTCGGCCTTCCTTATAGTCCAACTCTCACAGCCATACATGACTACTGGGAATACCATTGCTTGGACTATGCGTATTGTTGTTGGCAAAGTGATGTCTCTACTTTTTATCATGCTGTTTAGGTTCGCCATCGCTTTCCTCCCAAGTAGCAGGCGTCTTTTAATTTCATGGCTGCAGTCACAGTCTGCGGTGATTTGGGATCCCAGGAACGTGAAGTCTGTCACTACTTCCATGACTTCCCCTTCTATTTGCCAAGGAGTGATGGGACCGGATGCCATGATATTAGTTTTTTTTATGTTGAGCTTCAAGCCCACTTTTGCGCTCTCCCCTTTTACTCTGAGCAAGAGGCTCTTTAGATCCTCTTCACTTTCAGCCATTAGAGTGGTATCATCTGCATATCTGAGGTTGTTGATCTTTTCCCCAGCAATCTTAATTCCCGCTTGTGATTCATCCAGGCCAGCATTTCGCATGATGTACTCTGCATATATATTAAATAAGCAAGGTGACAATATACATCCTTGTCGTACTCCTTTTCCTATGCTAAACCAATCAGTTGTTCCATATCCGGTTCTAACTGTTGCTTCTTGACCCTTATACAGGTTTCTCAAGAGACATGTGAGGTGGTCTGGTACTCCCATCTCTTTAAGGACCTGCCATAGTTTGTTGTGATCCACACAGTCAAAAGCTTTAGCATAGTCAATGAAGCAGAAGTAGATATTTTTCTGGTACTCTCTTGCTTTCTCCATAATCCAGCGAATGTTGGCAATTTGATCTCTAGTTCCTCTACCTCTTCGAAACCCAGCTTGTACTTCTGGTAGTTCTCTATCCACGTACTGTTGAAGCCTAGCTTGTAGGATCTTGAGCATGACCTTGCTAGCGTGTGATATGAGTGCAATTGTGCGATAGTTTGAACATTCCTTGGCATTGCCCTTCTTTGGGATTGGAATGTATACTGACCTTTTCCAATCCTGTGGCCACTGTTGCGTTTTCCAAATTTGCTGGCAAATGGAGTGCAGCACTTTAACAGCATCATCTTCTAAGACTTTGAATAGCTCAGCTGGAATACCATCACCTCCACTAGCTTTGTTGTTAGCAATGCTTTCTAAGGCCCATTTAACTTCACATTCCAGGATGTCTGGCTCGAGGTCAGTGATTATACCGTCGTGGTTGTCAAGGACATCGAGGTCTTTCTTGTATAGTTCTTCTGTGTATTCTTGCCATCTTTTCCTAATCTCTTCTGCTTCTGTTAGGTCCCTACCGTTTTTGTCCTTTATCATGGCCAGCTTTGCATGGAACGCTCCCTTGATTTCTCCAATTTTCTTGAAGAGATCTCTAGTCCTTCCCATTCTATTGTTTTCTTCTATTACTTTGCACTGTTCATTCAGGAAGGCCTCCTTATCTCTCCTTGCTGTTCTCTGGAAATCTGCGTTCAGTTGGGTAAATCTTTCCTTTTCGCCTTTGCCTTTCGCTTTCCTTCTTTCCTCTGCTATTTGTAAAGCCTCATCAGAAAGCCACTTTGCTTTCTTACATTTCTTTTTCTTTGGGATGGTGGTGATTGCTGCCTCCTGTACAATGTCACGAACCTCCGTCCATAGTTCTTCAGGCACTCTATCTATCAAATCCAGACCCTTGAATCTATTCTTCACCTCTACTGTATATTCATCAGGGATGTGATCTAGGTCAAACCTGAATGGCCTCATGGTTTTCCCGATTTTCTTCAGTTTAAGTCTGAATTTTGCAATGAGTAGCTCATGATCTGAACCACAGTCAGCTCCAGGTCTTGTTTTTACTGACTGGATAGAGCTTCTCCATCTTTGACTGCAAATTATATAGTCAATCTGATTTCGGTGTTGCCCATCTGGTGATGTCCATGTGTAGAGTCGCCTCTTAGGTTGTTGGAAAAGGGTGTTCGCTATGACCAGTGTGTTCTCTTGACAAAACTCTGTTAACCTTTGCCCTGCTTCATTTTGCTTTCCAAGGCCAAACTTGTCTGTTATTCCAGTTACCTTTTGACTTCCTACTTTAGCATTCCAGTCCCCTATGATGATGAGGACATCATTTTTTGGTGTTAGTTCTAGGAGGTGTTGTAGGTCTTCATAGAACCGGTCCACTTCAGCCTCTTCTGCATCAGTGGTTGGGGCATAGACTTGGATTACTGTGATGTTGAATGGTTTGCCTTGGAATCGGACAGAAATCATTCTGTCATTTTTGAGATTGTATCCCAGTACTGCCTTTTGCACTCTCTTGTTGACTATAAAGGCCACACCATTTTTTCTACGAGATTCCTGGCCACAGTAG
Organism: Gekko japonicus; assembly: GCF_001447785.1. NCBI lineage: Eukaryota > Metazoa > Chordata > Lepidosauria > Squamata > Gekkonidae > Gekko > Gekko japonicus. Next base: position 271,258 of record NW_015163655.1, on the reverse strand, counting down.
TAGATATAATGGTCTTCTGAGTTAAATTCGCCCATTCCTGTCCACTTTAGTTCACTGATTCCTAGGATATCGATGTTCAGTCTTGCCATCTCATTTTTGACCACGTCAAGCTTACCTTGATTCATAGATCTTACATTCCAGGTTCCTATGTAGTATTGTTCTTTGCAGCATTGGACTTTCCTTTCACCATCAGACACATCCACAACTGAGCGTCCTTTCGGCTTTGGCCCAGCCGCTTCACTCTTTCTGGGGTTACTTGTACTTGTCCTCTGCTCTTCCTCAGTAGCATATTGGACACCTTCCGACCTGAGGGGCTCATCTTCCGGCGTCATATCTTTTAGCCTTTTGATACTGTCCATGGGGTTTTCTTGGCAAAAATACTGGAGTGGGTTGCCATTTCCTTCTCCAGGTGGATCACGCTTGGTCTGAGTTCTCTGCTGTGGCCTGTCCGTCTTGGGTGGCCCTTCACGGCATAGCCCACAGCTTCATTGAACTGCACAAGCCCCCTCGCCACGACAAGGCAGTGATCCATGAGGGGGAAAATTGGCCATAATGAGTACCAAATAACCAAAAGGTTAGATTTATGTTTTAGTCAGAGTCTTGATGTAGAAATCTGAAAACTTACACTACACAGGAACAGGTATATCCTTAAGCCAAATAGATATTTACCAGCTAGCAAATATGAGTTGTAATTGTCTGCATATGCACCCACGTTTTGCAACTGGGGAATGTTACTGTTTTAGTTATGAATATTGCTGAAGTCTGAGTTCTATCTTCCAGCTACTTACAACTTATTTACCTAGTATTGTTCAATGCTCCACAGCAAATCAAAGCAACAGGTGGAGAACTGTCTGTTTCTATTCTTCTAGTCTTTGAACCTTTGTGGTATGGATTATGTTAGATATTTATAAAATGTCACAGCATTCTGTAGGAGGCATTGCCCCCCCCCCCCACCCTTCAGGCTTTGCCCCCCATAATGCAGGAGAAGCGGCTTGAACGAGACAGTCTTGTACAATCAAAACAGCATGCTTTGTGGAAAATAAAAACATGATTAGATGACCGCTGTGTGTCTATTTTGCTTCTTTAAGAGCTACCAACATTTCACTGTGGGGAAGAGTAGTGGATGTGACGTGGTTTAGGTCAAATATAGTTCACATTCCACTGTTAGGTCAGTGTTGCTTTTTTAATATGTCTGTATCCTGTTTGTGGTTTTGTTTTCTTTTTTAAAAAATGTATTATGTTGGTCCAATTCCCCTTCTCCATTCCTCCCTCCAAGCATACTGTTACACTTCTTGTTCTTTCTCATAAAAAGTTCATTTCATAAAGGCTTACTCATGCAGTCTTCTTTGGAAGTCATTTCATTAATTTCTTGAAGAACATGCATTTGTTGTTCAGTCGCATACATGCATGCAAACTTCTCCCACTCCCGAGAAGTTTAAATTGTTGAGATGACTTCATTCTGAGACACAGTGGCTAAGATTTAAAAAAAAAAAAAAAAAAACTTGAACCCACTGTTGCAGTATCTGAATAGACTGTCCAGTGAGGAAAACTGCAACCTACTGTAGATGGCTTTATTACAGAGGGCAGTTAGTTGTTAAATAACAAATAATGGCAGTGCCTTGTTTTTGCTGTCAATGTCAGTGTTAAGATTCTCAACTTTCATGTGAAAAAACCAAGGTTCTTGCCCATATGGTTGAAAAAGAAGCATAGAAATGTGTTAGAAGTGTCTGCTGAGGGCTCAGAGAGCTGGGTAGGGTTTTCAGCTGTTGTAGGGTATGCCTTTGATTCCTTGTTCTTCAGTCCCTGACTTTGTTCAGTTTCCAATACTCTTGCAGTTGTGTCCCAGAAAATGAGAGGGGTATTATAAAAAACACCAAAAATAATTAAGCTACCAAAAGTGGTCGATTTCTTTGGGGGTGTGTGTTAAGTTTAATCACGTTGCTTCCAACTTATGCCGACCCTATGGATTAATGTTCTCCAAGACATCCTGTCATTATCAGACTTGCTCAGGTCTTGCAAACTGAGGGCTGTGGCTTCCATTACAGAGTCAATCAATCTATCTCATGTTGGTTCTTCCTGCTGCCTTCAACTCTTCCTGGTATTATTGTTTTCTTATTTCATTATTGAATTCAGACTTGATATGATCTAGAACCCCCTTATTTGTCTTTTTAGTGATCCACGGTATCTGTAAAATTCTCCTACAGCACCATATTTTTAAATGAATCAACTTTCTTCCTGCCAGCTTTCTTCATTGTCCAACTTTCACACCCGAACACAGTAGTGAGGAATACTATGGCATGAATTGACTTGATCTTGGTCACCAGCGACACATCCCGACCCTTAAGGATCTTTTCTAGCTCCTTCATGGCTGCCCTTCCCAGTCTCCATCTCTTTCTAATTTCTAGGAGTGTTAAGTTTCCTTTTGGCCCCCCTATTTCAACTCATAGAACTTCCAGAAGCGAATCCAATTCTCTTAGCCTCTCAATCTTTCTGGACTTTATACCCTCTCTGACATACAGAGCCACCCCACCTCCAATCCTTCCCCCCCATCCTTCTGATATAATATATAACCGGGAATCACTGTATCCCACTGATTTTCCTCATCCCACCAAGTTTCTGAAATACCCACTGTAATGATTCCTTGTTTTATATGTGTGTGTGTCTCTTTAAAAGTTTAGTTGCATGACGGTGGTAAGTAGACTAGAGTGCTTGAGAGAAGCAAGCGTGGTATGATTGGTGGTTGACAGAGAGGGGGAGGGGTTTTAGAAATGAAAATGAGTGGAATTATATGTATGTCTGTCAGGAGTGACAGTTACAGGTTTGACAGTTGATGAAGACAGTTGATAGTTCGTTCTGAGGTCTGTGAGAGAAGCGGTCTTGTGTGTGATATAAGAGTTAAGTTCTGTGTAGGAAGGAAAGTGACAAGCAGTTCTGTGTTGTGGCAGATAAAAAAGGAACAGCTGTGGTTGTTCACCAAAAAGGGAGAGAGAAAGCATAAAAGTTGAATGTATAGGAAACAGTAAAGTAAAGTTTAAGAGAATAAAAGTTATATGAAAGTCTGAGTGACAGGCTAGAAAGAAACAGTGAATGTATATGACCTTGAGTTAAAGAGTTACAAAGTTTCTGAAAGATCCTTGTCAGTAAGGGAGCAGATCTTGTGTGAGATACCACGGAATTGTTGAAAATATTCACATTACTGGTTACATTGTTATACCCTTTAATTTATGAATTATTTTAATAAATCTTCTTTATTCAAGTATGCCAACTCTGAAATAAATACTTCCTTAGGACCACATAGTACCTCATGAGCCTTCAACTCGACCTACCTACCCAGTAAACAGCCAAAGCAAAAGCATAAAGGTTTGGAAATCCTTAAAATTTCCTGGTGGCAGCTAGATATACCCAGTAGAACAAAACATAAAGAACACTTTTAAAGGGAAACCATACCTCCCCAGATAAGGGGTCGTCACACCCACAATGTCTATTTTTCCTTCCAACACCAAGCACCAACTCCCCGATTTTACCTCTGACACTTCTAGCATTTGTATAGAAACAGCTGTAATTTCTCATACAAGTTAAGCCTGCAACCTTCCTCTTGCTATCTCGAGACCTTGTCAGGCAGTCCATGTCACTAGCCATGGTCTCAGTGGACAATTTCAATCCACCACCCTGTAGAAAAGCAACAGGTACCCCCTCATCTCTCTGATATGAGCAAACCCGAACCAGAGACTTTTTATCTCCTGTCGGCTTTCCCCCAATATTCAGTTTAAAAACTGCTCTGCCACCTTTTTGATTTTAAGCGCCAGCAGCCTGGTTCCTTCTCGGGACAAGTGGAGACCGTCTCACCTGTACAGCGCCCTCTTATTCCAAAAAGCATCCCAGTGCCTAACAAACTTGAAACCTTTCCCCCTACACCATCGTCTCATCCACGCATTGAGACTCCTAATCTGTGCCTGTCTCTCCAGCCCTGCACGTGGAACAGGTAGCACTTCTGAGAAAGCTACCTTGGAGGTCCTGGACCTAAGTTTCCTGCCCATCAGCCTAAATTTCTCCTCCAGGACCTCACGACTGCATTTCCCCACATCGTTGGTGCCGACATGCACCACGACCACTGGCTCCTCCCCAGCACTATCTACCAGCCTATCTAAAACACGCGTAATGTCCGCTACCTTCGCACCAGGCAGGCAACTCACCATACGGTCAGTACGTGGGTTCGCCACCCAGCTATCTACCTGCCTAAGGA
>NW_015163655.1:264353-266382 GCF_001447785.1 Gekko japonicus | reverse complement strand
GCTCGTGCCTCTGGCAAGGTGCTTTCTTAAATACTGAATACTCAGCTGAAAGCAAGTAAAAAACCACTCACCCCTCTAGCACCTCTGTCTCCTGCTCCTGCTCAGAGCTCCTCTGGGTCTCCTATTTTAAAAGCAAAGAAATCTCTTCTTTCCAATAGAGCAAGATCCATTGATAGTCTGAGTATTAAACACCTATATTGGGCCAAACTGCCAGGCTGAACTCAGCCTATGGCTCTTCCTTCAATGGAAAAGACACTTAAGTTGGACAAAGCCTCCTTAGACTGGAGGAAGGCTCCAAACTCAAATAAAAAGGAAAGGTGGGGTATAAATATTTTATCAACCAAATGAATTTTACTCCATGGAGTGGTAGGATAAGGCTCTTATCATAAGGTGGGATCTACCACAATAACTCCCATTGCAATCAAATGGCACTTAAATGTGCCTATGGTTGGCTGTAATGTGTCCCATCCGATATAGGTCATTTGTCTCATTAAATTCCATCTCATCTGGATTTTTCCCGTAAAAACAAAGAAGAGAATAGTTTAGAAATGTGGTTAAACACATTTTTCTCTAAAGGCATGTCGTTTATTTGCCATTTGCTTTGTTTATATCATCTTGAGAAAAATCTCATTTTTAAGACTTGGCTTATTCCCCATCTCCCGGCCCCAACACTCACAATTCTCTTTTTTCAAATATTGAAAAGACAAAGATATTCTGAGACAAATGCATCTGGAGCTGCTCCAGCAATATGAGCAGCCAAATAGATTATAACAAATAGCTGATCTTTCCTTTGTCATAAATCACCAAAAAACAAAAAGCAGAAAATAATACCACAACTATAATGCAGCATGGTTAACTTTTAAAGTGCTGCTCAGTTTTATATGATCTCTTCTGTTTCGGATTTCACCTCTGCAAACCTATTAGGAACATGATTCAGCAGAACAGAGGGATTCTGACCTCCCAGTGACAGGCACAAACAAAGCAGAGCAATATGAATATATACCTATGAGACCATTTCATAGGAATACATCAATCATTACAAGAGAACATTAAATTGAGGATAACAAGTAATCTTGTGTCTAACCAGGAATCTACCTCCTTACCTACAGACTATAAACAGATCCATCTTTGTCCTGGTCCTTTACCCCACAGTACCATCCCACATCACTGGGGAAATGCATATGAATACTACAAACATTTAAGGTAGCACTGGGATTTTGCAAATGTCACTCCTTTCAGTGATGAAAGAGTTACTGTTTGTTTATGTATGCTAATTCTTACCTAGTTAGCTTAGAACCAGTTAGGTGTTAGGCACCACCAGAGAAAAAGAGGTGTTATTCCTAATGAGATACGTTTGGGAGCTACTATTGGTTGATCGATACATTGAGGATGCTACATGTTGTTTGTCATGCACACAAAAGGTGGTGGCTTTGGAGTAAATTTTGGAGTAAAACCCTTTGTTCTCACTCTCACACACGTTTCAGCAAACAAACTAGCAAGATGTAGGACTAGTATGCTAGTCAGAATTTTGCTGTTTTCTAGTAAACTTTTCTTAAAGCTGATTACACACATGTGCTGTGTTGCTTTATTCCACTGTACATATTAACTCTCCTAAAAGTATCTGACAGGGAGGCCAATTGCAAGGGATTTTTGCACACAATCTTCACTGGCCCACATGGCTGCAATATTTCCATGTGCCCCACCAGTGTGGGGATTGAACCATAGAGAAGCAGCCCCCATGCCCTCTCTCATTATTGGCAAGTGGGGAAAAAAGACTATTGTAAGACATTTGACCTGAAGGAAAATGCTAGGAAATTTGGCAAAAGGGAGACAGATTGAGTGACAGCAGAGAAAGACTCCTGGTGAATCCAACAAGGCATGGGCTAGAGCTCATCTCAACTCCATGGCAATAATGCCAGCAAAGAAACAATATTTCTTTGCCACCATTGCATTTGCATAGAGTGGATCTGTAGAACTCTTCCAGGTGATCAGGGGCCTATTGGGATCTGGCCGACAGGATGAGGTGAAC
>NW_015163655.1:248534-264305 GCF_001447785.1 Gekko japonicus | reverse complement strand
AACCGCTCTGCAGCCTTGCTGTGATAATTTTCCTCCACACTTTGCAGATAAGATCTCTGGCATCCATTCCAACTTGGACTCTCCATTAGCAGTGACAGAGAATTAGATGGTCTTGAAGTGCCGACTTGTCCAGTTGTGTGGGATACTTTTCAATTTGTTCAGTCCGAGGATGTGGACAGGATTGTATGACTCTTGCCCCTCCTGGCTGCCTAAAAACTACCAGGGGAAGGCTAGTGGATTGGTTCCAGGAGACAATAAATAGGAAAATTCCACTATGGATATCCCCTTTTGAGGCTTTTACGAATCCTATACTGTTTGATACAAAATTGTAGGTGGAAATATGTTGATCTATTAGATGGGAAAGGCAGGTTAATTTCGGATGCAGAAATGAATAAGAAAGGAATTAAATTGACCTGGTGGCAACAGATGACTCTTAAATCTAGATGGACAAAAGATAAAAATAATGACTTTTATCTTAAACCGATGGGGCTTGATCAGGTATGGATAGATAATAATGAAAAAGTTATTGGTAAAGTGTATAACTATTTATTGGAATACAATATGCAGGATGAATGGGTCAAACCCCAAATGATAAAATATATAGGACGGAATATTGATTTTGAAGAATGGGAGAAATGTTGGTCTAGAATTTTAAAACATATAAAAATAAGTAATTTCAAAGAAAATATACTCAAGATGTTATATATGTGGCATATTTCACCGGAAACATTGAATAAATTTAATAAGAACATTTCTGTAAAGTGTTGGAAGTGTAAGGGAAATAGTGGTAACTATTTTCATATTTGGTGGACATGTAAGAAAGCAAAAAAAAAATGGAAAATAGTGAGAGGAATGTTAGAAGAAATCCTGGAAACAAAGATACAATTAAAGCCAGATTTCTTTTTATTAAATCTGTTACCGGAAGCTTTTAAAAAGAACGTATATTTAACTTTACATGTATTAGCAGCAGCCAAAATTTTATTTGCGAAGTACTGGAAAAATGAAAACATACCTACAAAGGATGAACTTTTATTTAAAATAATGGAAGTTGCAGAATTGGAAAAATTAACATATACTATTCAAGGTAAAAGTGAAAAGAATATGATAAAAATTGGTTTAAATTGTATGTATGGTTACAAAAATCTTAAGTGAACAAAGAGATGTATTATTTGGTGCGACTCTGGAAGATTCACTGTTATTTTGATATACAAAATGTATGTAGAAGTATTTGGTTTATGGAAAATGAAAATAAACGTTAAAAAAAAAGTTCCCTGAGAGATGGGGTGGTGACCCCTGCCTTGAAGCAGGCAATGCTGCGTCCACTCCTAAAGAAACCTACTCTGGACCCAGGAAATCTCAATAACTATTGATAACTCTCAAATGTACCACTCTTGAGCGGGGTGATTGAACTAGTGGTGGTTGGACAACTTCAGGGGTTCCTGAGTGAAGCACATTATTTGGATTCATTCCAGGGTGGTTTCAGGCTTGATTATGGCACTGAAATTGTTACCCTGGTAGATAATCTAAACCAGGAGATGGATGGAGGACTACAGCCCTGTGAATTCTCCTGGACCTCTCAGTTGCTTTTGATACTATCAATCATTTTATCCTTCTGGACTTTGAAGGTAGATTTCAGAGTGTGGTGCTGGGGGACTGCTTGTACACCCCTTGGCCTCTGGCTATAGAGTTCCACAAGAACTGATGTTTTTTAACATCTATGTAAAGCCAATAGGAGAGGTCATCTGGAGGCTGTGGCTGAGTTGCCTCCAATATGTGAGTGATACTGAGATCTATCTCACACTTTTAGCAAATCCCAGGGAGACTGTGGAAATTGTGAACAGGCCTAACAAGCTGAAAATTAATCCTAACAAAACAGGTGCTACTGGTGGGGGAACAATCTGACCCAAGAACTGGAATATCTTCTGTTCTGGATGGGGTTACAATCTCCCTAAAGGAGCAGTTTCGTAGCTTGGGGGTGCTGCTGGACTAAGGGAGTAAGCAGATGACAGTTGAGGCCAGGGGTAGCTTTCACCATCTTCTGCTGGTTATTCAGCTGCAGTCATTAATGGGAAGGGCAGGCAAAATCTTGCCACTGTGCTGCTTCCCTGGTAAAATCTAGACTAGATTACTGCTATGCACTCTTTGTGGGTCTGCCCTTGTCTGGAAACTACAGTTGGTCCAGGATGCTGCAGCCAGTACACTGACTGGTTGTGGGGACCATATCACTTCAGTCATGTTCCATTTCTACTTACTCCCAATTTACTTCCTGGAATTGACCTTTAAAGCCCCATTGTATTTTGGGTCCAACATACCTGAAGGACAACCTACTCCCATACAAGCCTAGTCAACTACTCCACTCATTTTAGAGACCTTGCTTCAAGTACCCACACCATCTGAGGCTATACAGGTGGCAACCTGAGAAAGGACCTTCTCAGCTGGCAGCAGAACTCTGGATCTCCCGCTCCAGGGGAACTCATTTGTCTCCCTCTGTTGCTGTCTTCTGCCATCAGGTTTGGAGTTTTTTGTTTAGTTTGGTGTGTCCCCCCCCCAACTCTAATGAGCCCCCCTCCCTGTTTGTATGTGCTTTATGAGTTTATATTATGGTTTTTTAAAAAATATTGTATATGTATATTTGTATTTTAAATGTTTTTAATGTCTGGAATATTCTGATGTTTAAATGTACACCACTTTGGAGAACTGAATTGGATGGGAAAGCAGCATAGAAATGTTTTAAATAAATAATAATGTAATATTATTTACTATGTATTTTTTTGTATTTTGATGTGATCACAACAAAGAAAGAAAGGTCACTTGGTCTTTCTCCAGCTTGGGGCCATGGCTACCTGTTTTGCTTTGTTTTTATTTATTTTCCAGCCCCAGCATTTAACAACAGCCTGATACAATGCAACAAAGCCCCCACCACTAACCCCCAGACCCAGAACAAACTTGGTCTGCCAGAATGTTGCCTCAGGCTGATATTAAAGGTATCAGAATAAAAAGCAGGGGGGAAATGGCAGCCATAAGAAGATTAAGGAAACAGAGAAAGTGGCAAGATCAGAAGGGCCCAAAAAGGAGAAACAGAGGAGCAATAAGGAATGAGAAATAGGAGGCTGTTCCTGATCTTCAGCATCCACAGTCATCACTACAACACAGAGTGGAGCAAAAGCCAGTTTGGCTCACTATAAATCTGGAGGTCATGATGGTCCTTACCTTCTTTCCAGGGACTCTGTGAATGCCTGTGACAGAAGCAAATAATATGCTCAAAGATCAAATCTACTTTCTCTCAAGCTTGTAGTCACAATTTGTTTGTCATTTAAAATGAGTGCTATGAATAGTATTTGAGTGATTTTGTTGGTGCGGAGTTGGCAGCATTCAGCATGGCAGCTAACCAAGTAGTCACTGTTGACACATGCGCACAAAATACTGGGGAGTTGGGATTACACATCATAGGCAGGACATGAATCACTTAAAATCAACTCTGTTTTACATGTATGTGCTACTTGGGCACCAACACATTTGGCAGCATTCATCAAGTCACCAGATGCTCAGAACTTACTGGACTGAATTCAAGGAATAAATTCAGCTTTAGGAGTCAGGCAGGCAAAACAGGCATGGCTGGAATACTGGAGAGGGAAGCCATGTAACTGTTCCCCACCCCACTAATCTCAGAAGGGTCAAGACAATGAAGGAAAACACCTGTTTTGTAAGGGTTTTTTCTGTTGGGTTGGATGAATAGGCAATTTTGAGTACTCTGTAAAAAAAATGAACTTTTCTCATGTGTTCAAAGGTGCTGCTTGCAATTGGCAACCAGGTTGCAGTCCAAGCAAGGAAGTGATTGCCCATGATTGTTGGTATTTTATGTATTCCATAACATTCTTACTCTGCTGCATATATATTCTAAACAAAATCTTTGTGACAGATATTCTTAAACTCCAAGTCCTTCCAAAGACACTCTAGTAATTTCACAAAGCCATGAGGTAAAGGGAGGGGGGGCACAGTGGTTTCCCCTGATGATAACTAAGATTCAAAATGCAGCCTCTGTGTCTCCAGCCCCATTTCTTTACCTTCTGTTCCCTCCAGCCGCTATGGCTGTGTTCTCATTTGCCAGTTAAAGGTTATGGAGAAGGACACTTTGAATGGCTTGTAACTGAACTTGGATCCCATGCAGGAACTAATGGTATGAACCGGTAACTCCATCCACAAGCTACACATATGGTTGCCAAAAAGGGATAAATCATGTAGCCACATGAATGGGCCCTGGAGGAGGCACCAGCTGAAGTCTTCATACAAGCCCACCACAGATCACAGTGTTTCCTGAAGCCACTGCATAGTTCTACAGTACTGGAACCTCACTTTAGTTGTGAGTAAATCCAGAAGAACAAGTACATAGTTTGAAAAATGAATGGCATTGCAAGAGAAATGGGTGACAAAAATTAGGGTCAAATCCCCAATGAGGGATGCTTGAGAGGAGCATGATTTGTGCACCGAAACTTCAAACTGCTAGAATGAGCAGCATAGTCAGGAGGACAGGAGTATGTTGAGCCTACCCATGGCTTTTGTACATAAGCAGGCTTCTGACATCTATCAGTACATCAAGTTTGCAAGATCATCCTTCAGTCATGAAAGAGTTAATATGCATGCTAATGTTAGCTATTTAGCTTAGGGCCAATTAGATCTTATGCACATAGTTCCCATCAGAGATAAGGTGACAATATTCCTAATTAAGGGAACTGTAGAATATCTATTGGCTGATGAAATATTATTGGGGTGCTATGTATATTTGGACATGTAGCCAGGAAGTGGGAAGACCTTCAGGAAACTTTATCTCCTTTGTTCTCCCACACATGAGGTTTAGCATCCAAACAGAAAACATGGAGCTTAGAACTAGGTAGACGGGATGTTTTGTCATTTTACTTCCAATGTAACAATACGTACACACACATGTGGCTGCCTCCTTTACTCTGCTGAATATTCCAACAGTTTCAAATAGCCCCTGCCAAAACTGAGGCCCATCTTCCTCTTGGCTATTACAGAAGGTGTAGCAACATAAAAAAAAAGATACAAATAACCTCTCCCAATATTTAAGGCAATCCCGCTATGTAATTGTTGCTGCTTAATAAGCATCCTTGTTGCAGACATATGCCTCGAGAGTCGATCATAAACCCTAAAAAGAAGAAATAAAAGCTTCTTTGCCTTTTTTTAAAGTGTTTGGGATGGAGTATACAGGGGAGGGGTAACAATGACAGATGTGAGAGTGGGAGGAATGACAGGGGAGTCTACAAGGCATGACATCTAAGGATTGCTGCAGATGTTCTCCTCATGGGGGGGGGGTTGTTGGTGCCTCTTTGCCCAGAGGAGCAGCAGGAGAGGAAATATCCTCTTCAGTTCTAATTTCAGCTGGACATTGACCGTGAAAGACAAAAACTCTAAGAGCATGGGTGCATACAAGAGCCAAGAAGTCATTGCTCTTTTTTGTTTGTTTTTGTTCTAATTAATTCTTTATGACTCTCACTTCTGCTCACAAATATTAGAAATTTTTCTCAGCAGTGTGTGCTATACCTCTTCATACTGCACAACATTATCTCCGGGAACCTTCTCCATATCAGAGCACACAGATTAGTTACTCCTTACTGTCCCCTAACATCCCATTTGTAATCATAAATTAGTAAGAGATGCCACAAATTTCATGGCAAATGTGTCTGACATCAAATATGAGCCACTCACCAGGTCTGTTCCATTCATAGGGTTGCCAGCAGCCTGGAGAAAAGGTGTCAGATCCCTTTAATATCCCTTAATGATATGTTATTGAGGTGGGAGTGTTACTTACCTCCAAACCATAAGAAGCTTCATGTGTTCATTTCCACACATTAAGCTTCTGTTAAAGGGACAGAACTTTTTTCTCCAGGCTGTTAGAAACCCTGTCAGTCCAGCACCAAATGACATTTGCCTACACAACAGTTTGCATCAGGTTTTTGCAAAACTGTGGATGCATGAAAATGCTGCTGATCCAAACAGATCAGTAAACAGTAACATTACTAGCTAGGGGATACTTAGACAAATATTGCACAGTAGAATCTTTTTTAACACACAACGTTTACAACTGGCTTATATGGTTTATGATTGATTTAACTATTTATCTACTTAAATGATTACCTGCCAAGCACAGCATGGCACAGCAAAGTTGGTGTGTGTGTGTAAAACTCCTTCACATATTGCAAGAATGTACATGTACAAAAAGCCAGTTACACTGTACTGGACTCTTAGGAAGGAATATGTTGAAGTAAGCTGCTAGACCACCATTAGTAGAGTGATGAACCAAAGAACAGTCCATCAAACAACTGGCTGCCTGATCATGACTGGCAAATAGGATGTTAACATCCATAAAACAAAGGGTTGGAATTTCCCACTTGCTCAAAATGTGTTTTATAGGTGGAATAAAGAAGCACAGGGAGGTGGTAGAAATCTGCACAGCAGCATATCAAACAGCAAAGGGGGTGGGGAATCACATTTTTGAATGTCTGCATGTACAAAGGAGCACAAGAGAGAGAAAGGCTCAGCTTGATGCTCTTCTCAGTGCACTAGTTTTGAAAGCTGCAGTCCTAAAATCATTTTCCAGAAAGTAAGCCTCACTGAATAAAATGTGACTTGCTTTTGAGAAGACCTGCTTGGGTGTGCTCCCTAAGTTTCTATGCAGGGAAGAATTAAATATATGACACTTATCCATACCTGAAAATGTCCAGATAGAATTCTCATCCCTCCCCATCTACCACCTAATCTTGCATCATGTGTCCCTCTTAGTGGTTCATTCCATAGTAACTATTCCAAACCAAATGATATGAAGTAAAATAGTACAATCTTGTGAAAATGACATCTGACCATGAAGCTACCGTTTCCATGTTACTTCCAGTCTCCTTCCAGGCCCAGTTCCTCCTGGGAAATAGAGGCTGCCAAAAGGGGGAAGGGATGCAGTATTGTGCTGTTTTTACTTTGATTTTACTTTCTGCTCATTCACCCTGTACAAAACTTAAGAACAGCTGAGTTTGTAAGCCCACAAATGCCATGCATTCTGATGCAAAGTTGAACCTAAGACTGCTATCATATGCACAATTAGACCCAACATAGGTGCGAATGCTGGGCAGATTTAAAGAGCGCAATCAGACAACAACATCTGGGACGCACCCCACAGCCGTCGGCAACCCGTTCTGCTCTGCCTCAGAAGTGTGCCAGAAAACGGGGTGGGGGGGGAAACGCCTCTATTTCCTCCGGAGGAATTTGACCCGCAGTTGCATGATCACACCTCTCTTTGAAGCTGTGGGTACAGTCCGTCAGTGTGTGATCAGATGCGACTGTGGGTAAGGGGGGGGGAGTTGTGCCATTCCCCCCCCCATGCGCTTAACCAAGGGATCGATGAATTGCATCTCTGCACCAAGGGCTCCCTATGGAGTTTGCGATGATGCACATACCGAGAAGGGGGGAAAAACAATGGCACTGAGTTGGGATGGCCTGATCAGACCATCCTGATGCCATGAGAGCTCACTGGAGTGATCAGACACGGAAAGTCCATCCGTGGCCTTTCGCAACCCATTTACTACTGGGTTTTCCACGGTGTCTTTTAACTCCGCTTCTGCAGCAGAGTAGAATGGGTTGCCGAGAGCTGCGGGGTGCTTCCCAGATGTTGTTGTCTGATTGCGCCCTTTAAATCCACCTGGCATTCGCACCTATGTAGGGTCTAATTGTGCATATGATCACAGCCAAAGCACCCGCAGCTTCAAAGGGAGGTGTGATCGTGCAACTGTGGGTCAAATTCCTCCAGAGGAAATAGCCTCACTTCCCCCCCCCATTTTTTCGGGCACGTGTGACCACAACCTAAGGTGGTCTACTCTAAACCCTTACTGAAGGCTTCCCAGAAATTTCCTTTTCTGTCCCCCAGAGATGAGTGCCAGCTGACAGCCTCCGCAGAGGAGAGTCAGCTCTGATGGTTCCTGTTCCAAGAGAGCAGCTGCTCCCAGCCAGGGCCATTGGATCTCCTTATCGGCCACCTCTAACCTCTAATTACCACAGGCCTGATAAGGCAGGCAGGCTGTGGATAGCCCTGACAATCCCCAGGGCTAGGCATTAGGGAGACTAGAAAAAAAGCCAGACCAAGCAGAGAAACCCATAGCAGTTCAATCCAATGGCAGGTTTTCTGCATTAACTTGTTTTCACAGGGACCTCAGGATGTGGCAGAAGATCCAAGGTCATGTTCTGGAGCACACATGCAGCTTATTCAGGGGTGTGCCCAAGAACACTTTCCTGCACTCTCACCAACAGTGCAGACTTCTAGACTGGGGGCATCCCAATCTTGACCCACTTTTTCTTTTTTTAAGGGGCCCATGTTTTCTGCTAAGGCTCCTGTGCCCTTACTTCACCCACAGGCAAAATTAAAAAAATGAAAGTGTTTCCCAATCATTGCATCTGCATGCCGACTTACACTTTGCCAGTTAAATCTCTGCCTGAAACACCTATTAGAAGCACACAATTGAAGAAAAAGTGGCTTCTGAAAACTGAACTTTATCTTCCACCCTACCCCTTATAAATCTATCCAGCTGACTGCTTAAGGTTCTCTTCTCTGTGCAAAGATGTTCCCTGTTCTCTGTGCAAAGATGAGGTGGGTGGCAATGAGAGACAGGGCTTTTTCAGTGGTGGCACCATGTCTTCAGAATAGTCTCCTCCTTCAGGCTCACTTAGCACCTACCTTATTCTCTTCAGATACCAAGCCAAAATATTTATTTTAACCCATTACTTTCAGGAGGTTTTTTGTTTGTTGGTTTGGTTTGTTTTCTGTTTGGCTCCTATCCTGCAGACTTTGTAAAATCAATATAGTTTTAGACTGCTTAATGATGTTTTATGCTCCCAGTTTGGGTTTTATGGCTTTTAAATTAATCATATTTCTTACGTTGTTGTTTTTATTATTTTATTGTGCTGTTCTTACTTTGTGAACCAACATGAGCAGGCCTTTGGAGAATGACCTGTACATTGTCTACATTAATTACATAAGTAATAATACTTACCACATTTATGTTCTGCTGTTCCTCCTACAAGCTCAGAGCAATATGCTTGTTCTCCCCCTTCTCCATTTCATCCTCACAACAACCCTAAGAGGTACATTACAATAACAGAGAATGACTGGCCAGAGATCACCCAATGAGCATCATACTTGAATGGCTCCCAAGAGCAATGAGGCACAGTGGAACATAAATATCATAATTAATTAATAAATATACAAACAAATAATTCCACATGGGTAGTCATGTCAGTCTGTAGGAGCAAAATAAAACAAAACACCCATGGTTTCTTACAGGATAACAGGATTTATTCCAGCATAATTTTTTTTTGTAGGAGAGGGTCGGTGTGTATGTGTGCATATGCGCTTGCATGCCTGAAGTCCGACATTTCAGAGAGGTGGCTTAATAGCCTGCCTCTGCATTCTGAGGCCTGGTATTTCTTGGAGGTCTCCCCTGCTAGTACTTGCCAGGGTCTGCCCTGCTTAGCTTCCAAGATCGGGCTTGCCTGGGCTAGCCAGGTGAGGGTCCAGCATAAGCTTTTGAGAGTCAGAGGTCTTTTCATGAGTCTGTGGACGGGAGTACCTGCTCACAAAGACTCATTCTGGAATCAACTACATTAGTCTCTAATGCACCAGTGGATTTGAACCTGGTATCAAATTCTAACCACCACACCACCTCTGGCTCTCCCTCTCAGCATTATGCGGATCCCCTTCCTAAACATCAGCTTGCCAGGGAAGACTATTCCAGCCTGGGGGCTGTTCTTCCACCTGCTTGTCCCCACCCCACTCCTTGACTGCTCAGGCCTGACACAGAGCTGCTAGCTGGCGCTGTCCTCCCAAGGAGAGACTGTGCCACCAAGGGCTGAGCTCTTCCCCTGGCTACTGCTTCTGTTTTATTGTGGTGCCATGATTTTAGATTATTCGTGTTTCTGTTTTTGTAACCCATTTCGAGTCCTGCTCTGCAGGAGAAGCATGGGAATAAATATTTAAATAAATAAATGACATTAATAACCTGGAAGTCTGTGCTTGCTCAGAAATGAGTCCTATTAACCTTTCCCCGTAAAATACTGCATCTTTAATTGAGAAGAGGCTTCACGGAATGTGCAAATAAGTTTGCTTTAGAGAGACTAGGAGGTGCTCTCTTGCTTATGTTTCTTCCATAATACCAATGATACCAAATGATGGTGATGAGCTTTTTTCCTATCAGGGCTTCTTCTGCAACAGATAGATTCAAAAGCAAATGTTCATCAGCTGAAGATTTCCTCGCCATCCTGATTCCCTCTAGGAAAGAAGGTGCCATCAAGTCACAAGTGACTCCTGATGACCCCATCCACTGGGTGTTCCAGGCAAGAGACAGGCAGCAGCTGTCTGCCCTCTGCAGAGTTTCAGAGGGTAGCCCTGTTTGTCTGCAGTAGAACAGCAAGACAGCTCACTGATTGGACAAGGGAGCTTTGGCTCTTGGAATCTCATACCCTGGAAATTGTGTTGGTCTCTAAGACTCTCCCCGACTCGAATCTAACTATTTCTCTGCATGGCAGCCCCAGCCTTCCTTGGTGGTCTCCTGTCTCCCACCCAAATACTGACACTGGCCAACCCTGCTCTGAGGAGCTTGAGCTGAACGGGGATAGTTAGACTTGTTCCTGTAGGAAAAGACTGCTGGATTTGACATACACAGGAGCATAATGTGGTGATGGGGTTACGGTATCCCACTGAGAAGATAGATCAAGATGGGTAGCCATGTTGGTCTGTCTGTTTTTGTTGTTCATTCGCACAGTCGAGTCCAACTCTTCACGACCCCATGGACCAGCTCCCGCCAGGCCCTCCTGTCTTCCGCTGTCCTCTGAAGTTGGCTCAATTTCATGTTCGTTGCGTCGCTGACACTGTCCAACCATCTCATCCTTTGCCATCCCGTCTTCTTTGACCTTCAATCTTTTCCAGCATCAGGGTCTTCTCCAGTGAGTACTCCCTTCTCATTTGGTGGCCAAAGTATTTGAGCTTCATTTTCATTATCTGGCCTTCCAGGGAACAGTCAGGGTCGATTTCTTTTAGGATTGACTGATTTGATCTTCTTGCAGTCCAAGGGACTCTCAAGAGTCTGTAGCAGTAGAAAAGAGCAAGAGTCCAGTAGCACCTTAAAAACTAACAAAATATGTGGCAGGGTATGAGCTTGCGTGAGCCACAGCTCACTCCTTTGCTTCAGTTCACTTTCTCTTTTCTCCTGCCACTGAGAAGAGGCCAGGTCAGCATCCCACCCAGATCAGCCATGAGGCTCACTTAAGAGGCCCTGTGGGATGACCAGGCTCTCTCAGGCAGCCTGGCCTACCTCACAGGGTTCTTTGCCACTTTTCCCAGGTCTGCCTTTCTTCCTTTGTCACGGGAACAGAACGCAAGGAGATGGAGGGTTTTGTTTCTGACAACAGAGATGAGAACACCCTTCAGTTCTGTGCAACAGGCTAGTATTCAAGGAGGCACAGGAGCCTGAAGGGGAAACGGCGGGCTGCCCTTGTTAGGGAAGGAATGCAGCATTCTAGGCAGGAATCCGAAAACGGGAGGGAAAAAAAGATAATTCGGACTTTGGGTGGGCAGTGGTGGGTGGCTTTGGAGCAAGCAGCCGTTTTGTTGGCGCGTCTCTTTCTGAGAGCTGCCTTCAGCCGCAAGAAAGAAAAAGGGAAACTTCGTGAATACAAACGCCGGTCCTCTGAGAACAGGCGTCGGGACTAGGTTTCTTTTAAAAAGTCCGTGTGTGTGTGTGTATGTGTGCGCTGAATAATGCAGAATCGGGTTTGTAACATCGACGGTTTATTTTATCTACTATCTAATTCGTGCGCGCGCGCGCGGTTGCGCGGTTGCAAGGTAAGGACAGTAGAGCAGAGCCCACAGATTTCGGCGTGCAGATCGTTGTCGGTCACAAGTTTCGGTTGCTTGTAGCCTGCTTTTGCGATCAGATGCTCCGGATTCGATGGACTTTGTTCTCAATTTTAGTTGTAGCTTTTAATATGCCCGGGTTTCCCCTTGTTGTGTAAATACGACTCGACAGAGTTTAATATTTTTCAAATGGCGAGGGTATCGAATTGAAACGAAATTAAACAGGAACAAATTAACCAGGTTACCCCTCTGAAAGTATCGCACGCTTTTTTGCTCTAAAAACTTCAGTCCTTTTGAGGTCGTTTCCTGCTGTGATATTAAGCTTCAGCAAATGTCTGATTTCTGCTTCCGTGTGAAAGCAAAAAAAAAGCTTCGAAACGAGAACGGCTTGAGCTGTTGTCTCTGATTCTGTTGTCAGCTGCTTTTTCTTACTGCTTTTAATGGTTTAAATTGTTGCTTCCCTTGATTTCGATGCTAAAGTGGGTTTTTGTTGTCTTTGTTTTTATTGTATTTATGCTTTATCGTTTTTAATTGAAAATCCACTTGGGAGAATATCTTATTGAGACAGATGGATGTAAACATTCTAAACAAGCAAAAACAGAACCATCACCACCGTAGAACCCCTGAGGGGCACACACAGTGAAGGCAGGCATGGGCCCGCGTCTGTTTGTAGCCACAGGCCAAGGCCCCTCTATTTTGCAAAGAAATTCAGTGGGTAGCCACGCTGGTCTGCAGTAGAACAGCTAGATACGAATCCTGTCGCACCTGAGAAAAGCAACAAGATTTTCGGGGTATAATTCCCGAAAAGTCCGTTCACGTTCAGGTATCTGCCCAAGGGAGTTTTAACTCTGGAAAGTTGACACCCACGGGGGGGGGGGGATCCCATTTAAACCAGGGTTTCCACTGCCAAGCCCTCCAGATCTCTTGGGGGAAATCTTGATTAAGAACAAGAAGAACCGGTTCACATCTGCGGAGAACCAAGGCACTTTGAAGAAAGCGAGGGGGGTCCAGAGGATGAAGCTCCTGAGCGGCCCTCGCGAACAGCAGCCAAAGGTCGCACAGGCAGGGCAGACGAGGCAACTGAAGAGGGACCTGAAGCGGAGGAGGACCTGGAGGACCTGAAGGAAGAAGACATCGAAAAGATGCAGTCTGACGAGAGCACTGCAGGTCTGAAAGTGGCAGCTTGGGAAGAAATGCCCCGCCTGGTTAATTACATCCCTCCCACCCCTATCAGATTTGACACCAAAGATCTTGTTGGTCTCTAAAGTGTTACTGGACTCGAATCTAGCTGTTCTACTTTATTAATGAACCCTGGGACCAGTTCCTAGATGAATATGGGAATTAAATATGGGAATTAAAGCTGTACCCTCGCTGAACCCTCGTCTACATATAAGGATTTTACGTGTGTTGGCTGTAACTTGTTAAGAGGCCTACAGGTACCCCTGTGACGGCAAAAGAAAAAAAGGGGGGGAGGGAGAGCGGTTATCCACACTACATTCTTAGGAGACAGTCCTAATGTCAGGGAAATGGTTTGCATTATATGCAATAATTCAGAAAACGATTTGAATGAGCCCTGAACGAAAGGCGACGGAGATACACAAAAACGAACAATTGTCCGACCACCACCTCACCCCTGATTTGGGATGCTTTTCACTCAGCTATTCGGCTCAACCTAAATGAGATGGTTTCACAATAAAAATGTAAAAATAAAAAATCGACTACAACCCAAGAGAGAAATATATTTGTATAATTTAAAATGACTAAAATAATAACACTGTATAGCTTGATCGCTACAGATATAATCCAGACGCTTGATCCCTAAAAGTGCTGCCGGTGCGCTGAGGATGGTGATAATTATGATTTATCAATTGACCGTTAAGAATAATCCCGCGTCTGCGATACTGTTGCCAGCCCTTATCGACATCGCACCTGTAAGCGTCTCGTAGCAGGTCAATAAGCAGAGCACTCATTTCTTCTTCCAGGTGGTCTGCAGCTATCCACCGCCTAGCGTCGCCGCCTGTAGCACGGAGGCTGGGCGATCCGATTGGACCGGCGACGCGGCTCCGCTCGCCTCGTCTGCCCCGAGGGGCCCGCATCTGCAGCACATCCCTAGAAGCCGTCTGAATGCCGCGGGCGTCAGTGGCAGCATGCCCTTCCCGCTTCCACGCAAGAGGCTTTGGACCTGGTCCCAAACAGTTTCGCTCCGAAGGTTAAACGGGGAAAGTCGGTTCTTCGGCTCAGACGGCGGGAGGGATCGTGCTGAAGGTCAAATGAAGGAGAAAAGCGTCGCTTAAAGATCCGGGGCACAGGCGATCGTTCAGAAGACAGCTCTGGTGGTCAGTTTTCAGAGGGATCTCCCCAAGTCGTTGGGGAGCCGTTTTCATTCGGCCATGGGGGAAAGTGTCAAGGGAGCGGCTTCTGGGCCGCTACTTTCGCCCGCGAGCCACTTCGGGTTTCGGCAGTATTAACTCCTCCCCTGCGGTCCCCACCGTAAACGTTTGCCGGCGGCTGGCAAGTTTTCGAGGCGACAGGAAGCCGAGCGCCTTCCCTGAAAAGAGAGTCTTAGCGAAAGATCCAAGCGTGTGGGAAAATAAAAACCACCCACCCCAGGCCGCCCCATTGCCCTTTCCCGCAACGGCCGCTCTCCTTCCCCAATGCCCGTGGGACAGACTCCTCAGTCCTTCTCGCACCGTCCGCCAGCACCTTTCCTTCCTTTTTCATTCCCCCTCCCTTATCTAACAAATAAACCGATGCGACTGAGTTCCCCAAAGCTAGATAAATAATATTGATGGAAGAATAGACAGAGGAGACCAGCGCTGCCCTGAAGCACTTCTCAGGAACTAAGGCTGGGAAACTGACGCGGAGAAGCGGATTTAAACTTCAGCGGAGCTTAAAACTCCCTACGTGATTTCCCCAAAACTGCAACATTCATCACGTCAACCAGAGGACAACGAGGCACGGTCTTTTTTCTGTGACCCGGCTGGCAATGAAAACTGATTATTAAACCTCCTTCACACAACTGTGTAGATTCCCCCCCCCGCGGCAGAGAAAAAGGCAGGCTCTCTCGGCCACCTCCCTGACATCTGCTTTGGACAAAACGCCCTCAGGGACATAAAAATGTATTCCAGGGTGAATCCTCACCCAGCTTGTGATAGATGTGCAGCCCAATCCTATGCACGATCGCTTGGAATCAAGAGAACAATCCTAGGCAGACCCATTTTATTAAATGGGGCTGACTCCCGGGAAAAGTGTCCCTAGGGCAGGGCTGCAACCTAGACCCCGTGTAATCCAACAGCGTACACGTGCATTGGACAGCAGCAGCATCGGTGTAGTCGGGACTGGAGGACAGCAACATTTCGACTTTATTAAAGACGTAGCGCTTTCCATCCAATTAGAGACCTGTTTATGTGAGAGATCCATGCGATTGTGTTCAGAACAGGGTGTTTCTCAGTGACTTGAATTAATGGATTTCCCTCCCAACTAAGATTGCAGTCGTCTACCGCCGAAGCAAATCCACTGAACTCAGTCAACGGACCAGAGAGCGGGCGGCGCCTGGGCAAGAAGGCGGCGATTCCTCCGTGAAGCCGAGGGCCAACGCGCCTGTTGAACTGTGTTCCCTGGGCCGTGAACCTCAGAGACCACCGGCCCCTCCAGCGGGGGTGCGTGCGGGGGAGGGAGGGGGGAGGGGGGACGCTCCGGCAGAGCAGCTCAGAGCCTCGCTGGGCAGGTGGGGGGGGGCACACTTTGGCTCCCCCGCCTCGCGCCGGAGTCCTCCCCCCCCGGGGGGGCCCCTCTGGGTTCCGCCCGTCTCGCCCGCCTCACCGCCCCGCCCTTCCTCCGAGGAGGCCCCACCCCCCCGGGGG
>NW_015163655.1:238263-248361 GCF_001447785.1 Gekko japonicus | reverse complement strand
TCGCCCCCTTCCAGCCCAGTGCCACCCACCATCCTTTTGGGGACTTCCAGTTCGTTCATTTAAAAACTGTGCGGTGAAATCTAATTTCGAACCAATCCCTTCCTCCCCGAAAAGAATATCCTGCCACCCTTTCACCCAAAAGGCTTGACTCCGTTTTATCGATTTGTAATCCCAGGAGTTAATTTGGGGGGTGGCATTCGCCGGAGGTATTCTTCAAAAATTCTACAGGCATCAACGAATTGCGCGATTGGAAGTGCCTTACTCGGCGTGTGTGAAAGGCGCCCTTTTTCGCAGCTTTCCATAAATCGGTTAACGACTAGAATTTAAATCCCCTTCGAATTCTAAAGAGTCCTTCATGTCCAGGGATTCACCGAATTGACCATGTGCCCTAAACTGCAGCAGGAGCAAGCTTGCACCCCGCTAACATATCCTGCTGCTAAATATTTACTCGAGAATAAATCCTCTTAAAATTTTCACTATTCCACATGGGAGTCAACCCCACTGGTTTTAATAAATTATTTCGGGGTGAGTGATTTTGTATTTAGAATCTGAGTATAAGAACGGTTTTCTTATATTAACCCTACTTTTTTTCTGTTCTGTAGATTCTCATCCTATGTACCTTAAGCGGAAGCAAGACCTCCGGCCCCCAAACCCATCTAGTTCGAAACTGTTTCAAGCCGTACTGGTCCAAAATAACAATCAAACCACAAACCCCGTAATACCTTTTAGTAGTACTGATACTTTTACCTTCGGGTAGTACTGGTACTTTTTGGCTACTTTTTACCTGCTGGTGTAAGCTACCTTTATTCTGCGTTTTGTGTCATTGTAGCTGGTCCTAATAAAAGGCCTTGCGTGGGCTGTCGTAGAGTGACTAGTTGTGCCAGCCAGTGGTTGAAAGTGACAGAATGTGTGAAGGCAGCGTTCTAGTGCGCCTTTACAGTGTCATCCTAACACAGTTACACCCTTTGGCTTAGAAGGGTGTAACCTCTGTTTAAGATGGCACATTTGCTATTCACCCGCAGTTCCTCATCCAAAGTGGATGGAACAGGCGCAGAAGGCTGATTTTATTTGCTGGATCTGAGCGCCGTTTCCTAATTGCTTTTAGAGGCACTTGGTTGTTTCTAGTGACCTGGATAGGCCAGGCTAGCTCGATCTGGTCAGATCTCGAAGTTAAGTGGAGTCGGCCCTGGCTAGTATGTAGACGGGAGACCTCCAAGGAGTACCAGGGTCGCGACACGGAGCCAGGCATTGGCCAGTCACCTCTGAACGTCTTTTGCCTTGAAAGCCATATGGGGGTCACCATAAGCCAGCTGTGACTTGAGGGCACTTTCCACCAAATCTCTCATCAGCCACGATCCTATTGGATCGATATCAGTAGGCATCAGCACACCTAATTCCTATTGAATGTGGACGAGTTTAGGATCTCCCTACTTTTCAGGATAAGTTTTTTCCTCCCTCCAATTCAACTGTATTCCCTCCCTTCATAGAGGATGCTAACATAGAGGTTTCATTGGCTATTTACAAGCCGAACTAGACAAATCACACGGAAGTAAGTTCTGTTGAAAGAATGCCATGAAGTCACTTGAAATAATGTCACTTAACTCCCAGGGAACTATTTTGCAATTCAGCAGACAGTTATAGATAATAACTGTGGGGGGTTTTCTTTTCTTTTCTCAGCTCCCTCTAATGTTGCAAAAGAAATTCTTGCACATGAGTGCTAAACAAAAACATTTTGTGCCAAATTAAGTTCCATAGATTTTTATGGACCTGGAGTTTACTCTTCAGTCTTAATTGTAATAACAGTTGCCAGTGACAAAACCACTTCAAAACAGATGAGCTAGTAGCCTCCGCAAAATTAAAGTGGCTTTCTCCAGTGATCTGTATGACTTTAGTTGGACCCAGAAGCATCCCTTCCTGTGGCCCCAAGATTTTTATCTCCTGTTCCAATCTATACGGGACCGCTTGCCTTCCCAGCGGGATCCAGAAGAGGAAGCAGGAAAAGGGGAGAGGCCGAAAGGTAGGCCAAACTGTCACTCTCCCCCACACACACACCCACCCCACCCCCTTTTCACACGGAGGACACAACAGCCGTCTCTAGATAGACCCCTCGGCCCCTTTCCACTTTGAGATGGAGCCTGGCTAATTCTCCTGAGAAAGAACTGTCGGCCCCGGTGGGGTCTGTGGGATTTGGTGAGTGACTGAGGACGGAAGGAGGCCAGTCTGGGTCCTAATGCGGGTGGCGTCTCCCATGACAAGGCAGCGTTTGGGGACGGCAGCCAAGACCGCAGATAACATGACCTAGCCCTGCCCAGCGGCTCTATCTCTTCCTGATAACGCCAGGAAAGAGGAGAGGGGCGTCTATTTAAGAAACATTATCGCCTGCTTTATCTTCTCCGGTGGGAAGTCGTTTTTAGAGGGAGGGGGGAGAGAGAGGGTCTAAACTAATGGCCCTTAGTTACTGCTTGGCATTTTAGATAGAGAGATACCGCAGATCCTATATACACATTGAGAATTTCCTCCCCTGTGTCAATTTCACCCTCTTGCAATTTGCACTGCAGTAAGCATTGGGTTTCTCCCGGGCAACTGAAGGTTTGCAGATTCTCGAGGCGTAAACAAACCCTTCTCTCCCCCCCCCCCCAAAAGCTGGGCTGCCGTTTCTCCCTGAATGACATGGCCCGCTGTACAGTTGCCACCCAGGCTCTATGCAACCAGTTGCTGCCATGTCAAAAGGCATCCCTCCTCTACGAAGCGGGGGGGAGGGGGGAGGGAGGGAGACAGTGGAAAATGACCCGACTTTCACAGCCCCACTACCAGAAAGTATGCAAGGCAAGATGAGGCCTCCTTTTGGCAAACGTCATGCGACAAAGACTGTGAACACCCTGATAACCTTCGTCGAGAAAGTAATCCTAAACCCGTCTACTCAGAATCCTACACATTTCTATTCAGGGGGTCTTACTCCCAGGAATGGGTTCTTAGGCTTGCATTTTAGATCACCCTGCAGCTAAAGATCTCATCTTCCCAGTGGAACTTCTAGGAATATTGCCAAGGAATGGATGCCTTTTCCCCTCCCATTTCGTTTATCAAAGTTACATAATGGGCCCACTGAAGATACAATCATCTTATTGAAAACAAATCCTAATGTTTGTTTTTCTTAATGGTAGCGAAGGATACACCAGGTGTATCCCGAGATCTAGACTTCCATATAAATAGATGCATTTCTAAATTCTAGTCCATATAGGTATTTTTAATCTCATTTTGCAAGAACCTGCCATTGGTTTCAGAGGAATTTATTTCTAAGTTGTGTTTAAAATGGGGCATTAGTCGTCTTATTTTGCGGACGCATTTTTGAAGATCGAGGGGGGGGGAGCTGGGACTCTTGATAACAATTATCAGTCGTCTAATCAAATGGCACATGGTTAATAATCCAATCCAGTCGACCACACTCTCATGAGAAATCCCAGCACAGTCAATCCAACTCCGATTTCCTCCCCCACATACAATTTCCAACCATTAACGGCCAAATCTGTGAAGCTGTTGACTGGGGACTAAGCTTCATTTATTTCAATTTGTCTCCTTCGTGCGTTTAAGACTGGCTGTTAAGAACAACCTCTACCCAAGTACTTTGGTGGAATTGCGGGTCTGATACGACGTTCTCTGTGTGGTGGTGGATGGCCTTTTATTAGTTCAACAGTTTAGCAAAATTTTAAAAAGTAATAGCTCCAGCAAGGAATGGTAAACGATTGACTCGGGAGGACTCTTTCTACCTGCAGGTTTGAAGGACGTTCTACCTGCAGGTTTGCGCCGTTGCATTGCCATTGCGGTATCCTAAATTACAGAAGATCTAGCCACTCTGTCTATCTCTGGTTTTAAACTTTGCTGGCGAAGTATCTGCAGAACGGCGAGTCTGCTGCCTTTTGGTTGCCTTCACCCGCAGCAAGCGGCATCCCGTGCCTTTCCCACTTCGCAAAGAAGTTCCCGGGAATCGTCTTGCTACAGAAGAACCTTTGCCACAGACCATTTGGGGATTCCCCCTCCCCCAAAGCCCACCCAGGCTCTCAAGTCTTCAATAGCTGTGAGAAGCAGAAGTTCAAAAGTGGCGCGTTCTCCCAGGAAGCAGGCGCAAATCCACGATAGGTTTTGCTTTAATAAATGTTTGCCTCTTGAATGGGAATACAAGGCAGCTTTTTGTTTTTGCTTCATCAACTGCGTGCAGATTACTGCCTAGAATGTCACTCTTGTATTTCAGATTTTTAAAAAACAAATTACTATCAGTAGACCTCTCAACTATATCCGTGCAAGATTTAATCTTCCTGCCTAGCCGGAAAGGTAGACACAATGTATGTACTTCAGAGGTACCAATCCCGCAAGCCATGCTTTCCTTTTCCTCATACCCACTTTCTAGTTTCTCATGCGATAAAAGCTATATGGCTTTCTTTGAAGTAGGCTTTTTCTTTCCTTTTAAAAACTCCTGTGTGCTTGCTGTTGGGAGCTTCACTCAACAAAGGGGGGAAATATCTCCTATTTAATAGTTAAAGGGATCTGAGATGAACAGGAGTTTTGCAAGTTGACAGAAGTTCTTGTCCCAGTGGCTTCTAACACATCACGAATTTCCTTTGTCCGTTATAAGCAGAATCTGTCATCTATGCAGAAAATATTTGCCAGCTTCCTCAGGTAGGAACTGTGTTTATAAAAGGAGTGTATACACTGCAAGGAGAGTGTAGTGTATTTGAACTGGCGCCTAACATCCCCTAAAGTGTTAAGAAGCCAGAAGCAATGTCAACAAGACCATTTTCCCCGGTAGCTCCTGCAGTTAAGGGAAAGGGGGAGGGAGGCGGAGGAAGCCGGCGGAAATCTACAAAGATTTACTCAAGGAACTGCTAATAGCCTGTTGCTGGAATTCTAGCTCTTAATACCTCCACAACACTCGAAGTGCTAGCGCTCAATTAGTGCCAAGGCATCAGAAACTCACGGTTTATAAACAGAGACCTGTGGCAGATTGCAAGCTAGGACTGGTCATTCCCCCCCCCCCAAGAGAAATTAAAGGGTGGGGGATTTTTTAAGGAGAAAATAGTTAGTTTTTCAAGCGCAGTAAAATTTGGCCAGGCTTGCTAATAGTTTAGTTGAAGTTTACCTGAAATGTGAGTTTTGTGAGTGAACGTCCATTTAGGTAGCTTGTTTTTCATCTTTTCATGAGCCAGTCAACCAATCAACACATTTTGGAAGCAAAATTACTTCAGGTCAGTTGTTATCACATTATTTTGCTATTCAAAGACAAAAATATGCCCAAGAAGTATGTTTGCCTAGTGTTCTTTACCATGGTGAGGAAAAGAGAGTTCTCTCTTTCTCTGTGTGTGTGATTTGTGATTTCCAGTACATTGTAAACATATGAAACAAATTATTTATTCATTGATCTAGGGACCCAAAGCGGCTCATATCATTCTCCTCCATTTTATCCTTACAACAACTCTGTGAAGAAGGTTAGCTGAGAACTTGCCACTGGCCGGAATTCACCCAGCGACCTTGCATGGGGTGACCCAGCTCCCAGTTCAGCATCATCACACCCAGTGGTTATTCTGCACCGAATATCGTGTCTGTGTGTGGAACACCAATCTGTAATATCATTGTAAAATTGACAATGGGAAGAATGTACATCGGGGGTTTTGAAATCCACTTTACACCTATTATTAACATTCACCTCGAGGAGACCAAAGGTACTTTTAGGCTGCAATCCTAACACTTTCTTAAGCCCCATTGAATAAAAAGTCCCACCCTCCCACCAGTTTATTTTTGAGTTTCAGGGTTTTAAAAAATATATTTATTTATTTATTTATTTATTTTGGTTTATAGTCCGTCCTCCGCGCGAACGGGCTCAGAGCGGATGACAACAGGAGTTAAAACATTCAGGCGTAGCAATTACTACTGAGGGCGACTTCTCCCTGCCTTCTAGAAATAAACTGGCCATCAGGCTGGATGTGCAGTATTTACCCTTCCTTCCTGGCTCTCCCTGCATGTGCTTGCCTGCCTGTCCCTCCTTCACTCGAGATCTCGAGGTGCACTGCCGCTGCAAGCCTTCTACACAACTGGTTGGTACAACGCAACAATGTCCCGTTTGGGGTCTGTATAGCATTTCCCCGAAAGAGATATCTGTTATTGAGTGGGAATCATTTCCGAAGGCTCAGGCTTGGAGCATCCACATGAGCTGAAGGTTGGTTTGGTTTTCCCCCACCCCGCCTCTCCGCCTCAAAAGCGCGCAGGCACTTGCCTGCCTGCCCCCCCCCCCCCCACTCGAGATGTCGAGGTGCACTGCCGCTGCAAGCCTTCCGCTTTGCCTTCGTGATGGCTGTGCAACTGTCGAAAAACACTGCAGCCCTGGTAGGGAACAAAACTGCAGCCCGACAGAATACCATTGGGGGGACGGACGGACGGACAGACAGACACACAGCCTCCTGAGCGCCCTTTAGCTGTAGTTTCCTGGCGCTGTCTGACATGATCCCTCCCAGACCTGAACCCCAAAGGCTTTGGGGGCTGCAGTGGGCCTCCTTTGCCTCCCGCTTTCCCAGCTCAGTAACTGAGGGTTCAGAGCACCTCTGCGCTTGGAAGGGCGACAAACGGCCCGTCTCTTTCTCCCTCCGCACTGGACGTGGGCCCTGCTGCCTGCCAAGAGGCTGCTGCTGCTGGTGGTGGTGGTGGTGCTGCGGGGCCCGCCTGAGCCGGGAAGGCCCCGAGCCGCGGCCTGTCAGGCCCAGCTCATCCATCAGGCGGACACAGAGCAGACGCGGTCAATCTGGCCGGCCGAGTGTTTGCTTTCCCCGCCATTATTGCGGCCCTGCAGCTCTTTTTGTTGATACAGTCGTGCGAAAAAGTGCTAATGTCCATTCATCAGGGGGGCGTCCGCCGAAGGGGGGTGTAAACAGGGTGAGCCGAGAGCGGCCATTTGGAGTATTAACAGAGAGACGAGGCCGGGAGATGAAGCGCCGGATAACGCCGGCTCTGGCTCCCGGTTGCATTAAGCGAGAGGCGGGGGAGGGAGGAGCCTCACCTCAGCGGCCCATTAATCACTAGAGCCCGCTCCCGCCCTCGGCAACGCCAGATGCCCAGCCGGGCCTCCGACTATCCATTATACATTATGAGCGCGCGCGTCTCACGCCCCGGCCCAGGGGGAGGGGCCCTGCTACGTACGAGGATTGGGATTGGGCGGCCCGATAAAGCCTTTGCTCCAACGGGTGCGTTGTCCTCTATGATGTCATTACTAGGATCTCTTAACTGTCCTGTTCAGCAGCTGCCTGTTGGCGCGGCCTCAGGCTCCTCTGCTTTGTGTTCCTCGATCCAGGAACGCGTTCATGTAGGACTGGTCGTTCTGATCAGAAACGTTTCCAGGGCTTGAACTGCGCTGTGAAGGACTATGCCCTACACATTCCTGACTGTCAATATATCACCGAATGCGCTGGTAGTTAGCAGCAAGACTCAGCGGAAGAGATAATAACGCTAGGGAAAGTTGAGGCAGCAAGAAAAGAGGAAGACCCACATCATGAGATAGATTGACTCAAACAGGGAAGCCATAGCCTTCAGTTTGCAAGACCTGAAGAAATGTGCAGGCACACTAAAGCTTATACCCAGAAGTAAACTTTGTGGTCTTAAAGGTGCCACTGGACTCAAACGTTATTCTGTTGCTTCAGACCAAGGCAGGCTACCCACCTGAATCTGAACAAGGCTGTTCACAATAGCATGTTTGGAGGTCATTCATAGGTAAAGTAAAGGTAAAGGTTCCCTTGCTCGAAAGCCAGTCGAGTCCGACTCTAGGGTTGCGGTGCTCATCTCCGTTTCAAAGCCGAAGAGCCAGCGCTGTCCGAAGATGTTTCCGTGGTCATGTGGCCGGCGTGACTAAACACCAAGGTGCACGGAACACTGTTACCTTCCCACTGAAGTGGTACCTATTTATCTACTTGCAATTTCTTGCTTTCGAACTGCTAGGTTGGCAGGTCTCCCTAAATCAGAAGTGTCTGGAGGACACTTAACACACATACACAGAAGCAAGTGGTTCCAGGCTAGATGGAAGTAACAGAACCTAACCTTATTTTAATTAGGGCTGATCCCACACAACATATCTGCAGGACTGTCTCTCCCCATATTTTCCATGAAGAGCTTTATGTTCCTCAGAACAACATCTTCTGGCAGTCTCTGGCTCCAAAGACATTCACTTAGCCTTGACCAGGGCATGAGCCTTTTCAGCTCTGGCTCCGGCCTGGTGGAACATTCTTCCAAGTGAGATCAGGGTCCTGCAGGACTTATTACCATTCCGCAGGGCCTATAAAACAGAGTTGTTCCACCAGGCCTCTGGATGAAGTGGTAGGTGTCCAACTACATCGGCCTCCCCAGCTCTACCCTGTGCTCCACCCCATTCCTTTTTATTTGCATTATATCAATTTGTACCATTGGTGGTGTCTGATGCCCATTGCCCAGCACTCTGATCCAACTTGGGCACACATAACAGGGTTCATCTGGGAGATTTTGTTAAATTGTTTATTCTGCCATTTTATGAATTATGTTACTGAGATTTTAATTGGACTAAACTGAAATTGTTTTAATCATTTTATTCTTTGTTGTAATCTACCCTAAATCCACTTGCAAGGGAGGGTGGAATATAAATTCAATGTGAAAATGAAATATGTACATCTATTCAAGAAAATTGGAGAAATCAAGGGAGCGTTCCATGCAAAGCTGGCCATGATAAAGGACAAAAACGGTAGGGACCTAACAGAAGCAGAAGAGATTAGGAAAAGATGGCAAGAATACACAGAAGAACTATACAAAAAAGACCTCGATGTCCTTGACAACCACAACGGTATAATCACTGACCTTGAGCCAGACATCCTGGAATGTGAAGTTAAATGGGCCTTAGAAAGCATTGCTAAAAACAAAGCTAGTGATGGTATCCCAGCTGAGCTATTCAAAGTCTTAAAAGATGATGCTGTTAAAGTGCTGCATTCAATTTACCAGCAAATTTGGAAAATGCAACAGTGGCCACAGGATTGGAAAAGGTCAGTATTTATTTATTTATTATTCACATTTTTATCCCGCCCTCCCCGGAGGCTCAGGGCGGCTTACAGGGCATATTGCCAGATAAAACCATAAAACAATACAAAATATTAAATTACAACCCTATTTAAAACAGATTGATGCATAGCAAATTATACAATCTGTACAAATTCTAAAATTTCTAAAAGCAAAATGACTATCCCTGACCAACCCGTTCTCGCCCATAATGCAGCAACTAGATGTGCATGCCCCATCTTGATGTCCATATATGGGGGATAGATGGTAGCTAGTGCGATGGTGGTGCACTAGTGCACTAATGATGGACTGCTGGTGGACTAGTGGTGGACTAGTGGTGGCGGCTCCTATTCAAAAGCCTGGCGGAAGAGCTCCGTCTTGCAGGCCCTGCAGAACTGTGCTAGGTCCCGCAGAGCCCTGATCTCCTCTGGGAGCTCATTCCACCAGATAGGAGCCGCCACCGAGAACGCCCTGTTCCTGGTCATGCTGAGTCTAATAGAACGGGGACCTGGAACAGCCAGTAGATGTTGAGTCCCTGACCGTAGTGCCCTTGGGGGAACATGTGGGGCAAGGCGGTCCCTTAGGTAGGCTGGTCCCTGGCCATATAGGGCTTTAAAGGTAACGACCAGCACTTTGAAGCGAACCCGGTAAGCTATTGGCAACCAGTGCAGCGCTTTCAGCACAGGCTGGATGTGATCCCGTCTAGGAAGATCCATCAACAGCCTGGCTGCAGCATTCTGCACTAGTTGCAGCTTCCGAATTTGCGACAAAGGCAGCCCCATGTAGAGAGCGTTACAGTAGTCTAACCTTGAGGTAACCGTCGCATGGATCACCGTGGCCAAGTCATTCCGGTCGAGGAAGGGAACCAACTGCCGTGCCAGCCGGAGGTGGTAAAATGCCGACTTGGCAGTGGCTGCTACCTGGGCTTCCATAGTTAACATGGAGTCCAGGAGCACCCCCAAACTCCTAACCTCCGCCACCGGCACCAATGGCGCCCCGTCGAAGGTCGGGAGCGGGAGCCCTAACCCCGGACCGGTCCGACCCAGC
>NW_015163655.1:224314-235390 GCF_001447785.1 Gekko japonicus | reverse complement strand
TCTTGGATTTGGTGCTCTCACCTTTGCAGATAGCGATGCAAGCTTGATTGTCCTCAAACAGTATTATTGGTTTTGGTTCATCTATTCCAAAGTCTTTCAGTAGATGAATAATCCAGTAAAGTTCATAGCTGGCACATTCAGCTTCTGCGGTAGAGATAGCTACGACAGATTGCTTTTGACTAGTCCATTCAGTCCAACTGTGTGTTCCATAGTAGAACAAGTATCCACTTGTAGATTTGCCATCAGGTGTGTCTTTGCCCCAGTTGGCATCCATAAATCCGGTCAGTCTTGGGTCATCACAGGCTGAGATTTTAAGTTTGCAGTCCAAAGTTCCTATTAGATATCTTGCCAGTCTCTTTATAGCTTTCCAGTCATGGATATTTGGTGAGCTGGTCTTTCTGCACAAAAGTCCAACAGCTGAAGTTATATCTGGTCTGCAGATTGTGCTCAGGTATAATCCTTTTCCAATTGCAGATCTGTATTCATGGGTGTCTTTAAGTAGTAGTTGTTGTTCAGTCGCACAGTCAAGTCCAACTCTTCGCGACCCCATGGACCAGATAACGCCAGGCCTTCTGGTCTTCCACCGTCCTCTGAAGTTTGCTCAACTTCATGTTCGTTGCATCTATGACACTGTCTAACCATCTCATCCTTTGCCGTTCCCGTCTTCTTTGACCTTCAATCTTTCCCTGCATCAGGCTCTTCTCCAGTGAGTGTTCCCTTCTCATTTGGTGGCCAAAGTATTTGAGCTTCAGTTTCATTATCTGTCCTTCCAGGGAACAGTCAGAGTTGATTTCTTTTAGGATTGACTGATTTGATCTTCTTGCAGTCCATTAGCATTTTATGGCTCTCTTCCCGTCTTTGTTTGGTGTTCTGAAGAACAAGAAGAGTAGCCATAATCTCCCTCTTCTAGTTTTGTCTTTGTAGAGTAAGGATGTAGTAGATTTTGCTCTGTTGTTATTTTCATCCCAGTTACCCTTCCCATGCTAGAATTTAGTAAAACCTTTATATTTTAAACACACATGGATTCTGAGTCTGAATTATTTTATTCTGGCTCTGCTGGACCATCTTATCTCTGCTAAATACCATTTTTTTCAATATCTCACTATCACCCAACATCCTCCCATGTTTAGCAAGGGTCATTCGGGGATATCTGAAGACAGCCTGAAACTTGGCGGTTGGGGTTACCTCTGCAGCTAAAGCCAGATAAAGCATTAACCCCCAAAAGTTTTTTTCCTTAAAAGATTCGAATTTTCCTAGACAAAGGAAGTTGAAATGTCTGAGGTGGGGTGCGATGGGGGAAAATGGATCCGCAGCAGCTCTCCCCCCGCCTTCCTTCCGGCCTTCCAGCATTTAAATAGATATTTTGGGCTTCGCCTGTACACACTAATCTCTCAAACTGTCATCACAAACTTCGGATCCGATACACTAGCCAAAAAAACCTTCCCAGGGCAAGAATTTTAATTGAATCGGATGTTGCTGCTTTCATTTTCTTGCGAGATAAAGTGAATTCCAGACTTCGGGAGGAACAGAAGGGGGACGACACGGATTTGCCAGCGGGCGACCTACAGCCGAGCTGGGTTGTCGGGGGGTTCCCTCCTGTCCCAGACGATGGCTTGGCAGACAAGCCTTTTCCTTTCTGCTATGCAAAACTGCCGACCGAAGACGACAACCATTAAATGCAACAAGGAGAAAGAGGGGAGAGGGCGAGGAGGGGAGGCGAAGGGAATGTCCGGAGCCAGAACACTAATGGATGCGATTCGTTCCAGACACATTAAAGTATCCCTGTCCGCGGTCTTGCCAATCCGGTGCGTGGCTCCTTTCTACCGGGGCCGCTTTGCTTAGATTAGCCAGAGGGGAGCCGGTTTCTAAATTAAATGCAACCTCTGATGACATCCATCAATAGCCCGAAATAAAGCGATTGGAAGAGGGAAGGTCAATTCCTTTGCACAGTAATCTGTAGGAAATTCCTATGAAACATTAGCCGAGTTAATAAAATTCCTTCCTCTGCTCAGAGGAATTTAAAGTTCTCTAGCACTCAGAACTAAGGTTCCTATGGGTAATGCCGTTCTCCCTAAAGCGCGAGACTGGAATCCTTGCTTCTGATTGCCCTCCTGCTCTTTCCCGACCCCCCACGGCATGGCTTGGTGTTTGCGGTTAAACGGCAGGTTTAAAGATGCCCCTAACTATTGGGGGACAATCGTAACCAGGTCGATTCAGAAATAAGTGCCGTTTGAGTCAGCAAGGGTTACTGACAGAAAAGTGTTGGGGTCAAATGTACCAACATCACATAAAACGCTTCTTAGTGGGAGAATGCTACAGCAGGCAACTAGTAAGCCTCCCGTCCCACGCAGTCCAGTTAGACCCAACTCGTGGGTTTTGGCGAGTCCGAGTTGCAGCTGGTGTAAAGGGCTAGCCAGGCATTGACACTCTTACTTAAATATTATTCAGAGTTTGAGTCCAGTGGCACCTTTAAGACCAACAAAGTTTAATTCTGGGTGTAAGCTTTCGTGTGCATGCACACTTCTTCAGAAACATAAATAAATGTTATTCGAAAGTCCTCGGTAAGTGAGTGGCACTAAGGAAGTGTAATCGCCCAGCGTCTTCACGGGGAGTAAGGGCGCTGAACAGAGTTTTTATTTCGGTATATATTTCTGTGCCGATCGTCTCCCCAAGGGGGACCCAAAGCACCTCCATAGAATCACAGAGTTGGAAGGGGCCACACCTTGTAACAGCATTCTCCCGTCCTCCGTGTTATCCTCGCACCAACCCTGTAGGGTAGGGTAGGCTGAGAGTTAATTACTAGCCCAAGGTCCCCCAGTGAGTTTTCATGACAAAGTGGGGGTTCCTACCGGGGTCTCCCAGATCATAGCCGGAGAGTTTTGCTCGGATATACGGCAGTGTTCTCAACAAAATCGGTTTCCTAACAAAGCAGCAATCCTCAACATACTCAGACTTTCGTCCCACTAAATTCAATGGCGTTTGTGCCCAAACACCTGCATACCAATGAAACATCCCTAAGAGGCGAGTCGCAGAAGGTAGCTAAGGGAGATTTGACTCTCGAAAGCTCATCCCCTGAAACTCTTGTTGGTCTCTGAGATGCTCCTCCTGGACTCGACCCTGAGAAGGGAGCCGTGTGTGTCCGCAGCAGCAGAACAAAGTGCAAGTCCAGCAGCAGCACTTTAGAGACCACCAGACTTTCCTTCGGGCAAATCAAAGCTCGGTTCTTCGTATAGATTCGGATTGTAAAGGTGTTGGGTTTTGAAAATTGGTTTTTAGCAGAGATAAAATAGCTTAGCAATGCCAGAGTAAAATAATTCAGACTCAGAGTCCATGTGTGTTTAAAATAGAAAGTTTTTACTACATTCTAGCATAGGGAAGGGTAACTGGGATGAAAATAACAACAGAGCTAAATTCCCTTCATCTTTACACTACAAAGACAAGACTAGAAGAGGAGCGATAATGGCTTCTCTACTTCTTCTTGAGAACAGCAGACAAAGACGGGAAGAGAAGCCATAAAATGCTAAAACACTTTGACACTTTGCTTCATAAAACACATGTGACTTCCTGTGGCAACACAAACAAACATTTAACCCCAGAAAT
This sequence comes from Gekko japonicus, assembly GCF_001447785.1. Classification (NCBI taxonomy): domain Eukaryota; kingdom Metazoa; phylum Chordata; class Lepidosauria; order Squamata; family Gekkonidae; genus Gekko; species Gekko japonicus. Next base: position 231,790 of record NW_015163655.1, on the reverse strand, counting down.
ACTGAGTGTAATTTTAACTTGTAACACCCAACAAAAGGCCACCTTCTGTGATCCACAACGCGTCTATTTTACTAGGACTACTCCTATGGGCACCGAAGTCAAAGGTGAAAAGCAGGACTAAGGCTGCGGTCACACACAATCCACTTTCAGTGCACTTTCCAAATGGATTGTGTGAACTGGCAAGGTCCAGTTGGAAAGTGGATTGAAAGTGGATCGTTTAGTGTGTGCCACCGCAGCCTAAGATTATTTCCCGGGTTTGCGCTTCCACACGGTGGTAGAGCAGATTCGTTGCACAAGTCCTCCCAGGGCGCGGATGTCCGCGGGCAGACATACTCGAAAACTTCTGCACCCTCCCAGGGTCCAAATAATGGCAGGAGGCCCAACGCGAGGTCAGTTGACGGATCTGAGCCCGGGCGGGGACTATGGACGGTGGTGTTTTTTCTTGTGTCGACCCCTGAACTGCAGCTTCCCTTGTTTATCCCTAAACCGATCCCTGCCTGCGAGATTTTCAAACGCGCCCGCGCAGTCTGAAGCTCAAATGCAGCCCTATTTGCCAGCACTCCCTCTTAAATGTGGGGAAACTCGACCATTTCACAGAGCCTTCTTTCTAAAGGGGGGGGGCGGGGCGGGTTAATTTCTAACAGCCCATTCTGCCTCTGAAGCCAGCCAGTCGAATCGGAAGCCCAGTCAAACTTGTTTCTTTTCTTACAGAATCGCAGCCCCCGAGACACCCTTTTGGGGAGGGTCCTTTGCCTCCTCTCCCCACCTTCCCGGAGTCAGGCAACATGATATTATTTTTCACATCCGTGGTTGTTCTTGGGGTACTATGTTAAAAAGTAGCCACGACACATGCTGTTGATTTGAAGCGCGTGTTGGCAACTGAGTCCCGCCAGTCTCTTCAAGCAGCAGCCGGGGCAACCCCACCACCGAAACGGCGCCTCCGTGCAGCCCTATCACCTCGCTGGGCTTATCCTCACCCCACACATACACTCGCACGCAGGCACGCATCCCGGGCTTCTCCCGCACCCGACTGGCCTTGGCCGAGTGAGCTCGGACTGGGAGGAAGGCGCGGAGGAGGGGGGGGGGTCCCGGCGAACTCACCAGCTCTTCCGCTCTCTGCTTCTGCCTTTTCCTGAAGCCGCCAGACCCTGCTCTTATCTGTCTCTGATCGGTCTTTTCGGAATTAAAAAGGCCCCCTTTAGCCTGCCCTTCTCCTCACCCGCACGCTGCGAGGCGGACTCCATATCTGACAGAAGTGGCCTCCGGTCCGTGCCGGCCTAGCATGGAACCCGCATTTGCTAGCCTTTAAAATGCCACTAGGTTGATGTTTATTATTATCCCATAAGGAAGATTCTCTCTCTCTCCTCTCTCTCTCCCCCCCTCCCCCAAACCAAAACTGATTATTTGCTGCTCTCGGGTTTATAAAGTAAAGCGTCAATACAAGGGCTTCTCAAGGACCCGCTGCAGTCACCCACTTTCCACCACCCTCCACCAGAACAGCCATGGCTGGGGCTAGATCCTATATGCATCAGTCATTAAACCAGGGCCTCTTCAGCTGATGAGTGTGTGTGTGTGTGTGGGGGGGAATTATGGATTTTTCCAGCGGGTGTACTTGAATTAAATATCCCAACACAACCTTTTATCGCCATGCCCAATTTTAGGCCTGCCCTTGGGGGGGGGGGGTTTATGCCCAGTGGCTGCAGCTTCCCCCACACACACACACAGGGCAGGCCTTCGCTAGAGCATCCGGCTCCCTCCCTCCCTGAGAAGCTCCAGGGCCCCTTCTCATGGCGCGGCGCCAGGGGCAGCCTGAATTCCACCCTCGGCTCCCTCCCGGGGCTGGGAGAGGTGAGGTCCGCAGCGGCTGGGGGGCTGGCCACGGAGGTGCCTGTGCGGGCTCAGCACGTTGGAGCATAGCTAGGTCAGAGGAGGTGCCTGCCTGCCTCCTTGTCTTGCCTGGGCTTTAGCAGTCATGCTTGCTGCCTGGGCTGCTCTCTCAGCCTCGCCTTGCCGCCGCCACTCGTCCTCCCCGTGGACAGGCCAACAGGCAATCAGGGGGAGGGGCGAGGGGAGGGGGAGCCGAGGCTCTGGGAACGGGGCCCATAAAAACCGCTAGGGGCCCGGCCCCGCGGTAACCAGGGGCCCATTTCCCTTCAAATCGCTAACGTTGCTATAACTATTCTATAACGTTGCTATAATTATTATGCGGCCTGCTCCGACTGTATTACTTTGCCAAAATTTAACCCTGAATCCAGCGCATTGCTTTCAGTCCCCCTTTGGGCTGCGGCTGTGGTTCAGTGGCAGAGCCGGTGCTTTGTATACACAAGTGTCTCGGGGATCTGTTCAAAGGTTCAGGAAGTCGGAGGTGGAAAAGACCCCAGCCTGAAACGATGGACAGCTGCTGCCGGGGTAGACCAAGGGCTTTAACTCAGTGTAAGGCAGTGTTGAAGGTACTGAGCTTTTAAAGACATGACTGAAACATCCAAGACATTGCGGAATGTCTCCCCCCTTCTCTAACCAAACGGGCCCCTGACCCTAAATCAGAAACACCAGATCACTTTCATCAAAGCGTTGCTTTTCAGTGCAACACACATTCATACGGGTAACTGCTTTATACCGCATCAGTAGAATCGCAGCCCCAAGAGTCCAGCAGCACCTTAACGAAGACTAACAACATGTGTGTGGCAGCAGGGTATGAGCTTTCGTGAGTCACTGCCCACTTCAATTCAGAGACTTTTCTACTGCTACAGACAGGGGAAGAGGGCTACCCATCTTGATTTATACCGCATCCGACCATCGAGGCCGGTATTGTCTAAGACTGTCAGCAGCTCTCCTCCGGGGAATCTCCGGAGAAGGTCTTCCTTCCACGTCACCTCTTGCTGACCCTTCAGTGGCCTTGCCCGGGACGCACGCGTGGACCGTCTACCTGCCAAGCAGATGGCTCTCCCGCTAGGCCCGCGACTCCTGCCCCCTCCCGTCTGCTGGGTACCAGACCCCCCTCCGCCGCCGCCTCCTCCCAGCCCTCTCGAGACCCTGTAGCCAGGTCAGCCGCTTCGCTCGGGGCCTGCGCGCTGGCTGGACTCAGCTCCTCGGCCTGCGCGGCTGCTGCTGCTGCTGGGGCGGCTGCGGCTGTGCCTATATTAGGTGGGCCCGGGCGGGCGCCTGGCTGGCTGGCTGGCTGTGGGGTTGCCAATTCCAGGTTAGGGAATTCCTGGAGATTTGAGGGGTGGGGCCTGGGGAGGGCAGGGGAGGGACCTCAGCAGGCTATAATGGCACGGAGTCTACCCTCCAAAGCTGTCACTTTCTCCAGGGGAGCTGATCTCTGTCACCTGGGGATCAATGGTAATTCCGGGAGATCTCCAGGCCCCACCTGGAGGTCGGCAACCCTAGTGGAGCAGGTGGACACTCCACCAGCAGCCGCCCCATGGCTTCCCTGGCAAGGCAGATTAAAGGACTTTAATTCAGCTCAGGGGGAGGAAATGCAGGGCCTCCCCCACGGAGTGCGAACCGCCTGGTGTGGTGCCGGAAGGAACTGCTCGCCAGGGTCCACACAGGATCCCACGGGCGCCGGCAGCTCTGCGGCTCCGTTCCCAACCCGTTCTCCTGCTCGTGGGAAGCGCCTGCCGCCTGGGAGGGAGGGAGGGAGGGAGGGAGGGCGGGCAGGGTGTGGGGCGGCGGCGGCGGCCAGAAAGGGAGGCGCTGCTGGTCTGGGGCCGGGAGCCGGCTGGAACCGAGGGGGGCCACCCGGGCCCAGTTCGCCCCCAGCAGTCCCACCCAGCCCGCCTTGCTTCCGCCGGTCCGAGGAGGGACCGAATGAAAAGAGGACACCTTTCCCAGGCGGAAGCCCTGTGGATGGCCCAGGCTAAGCTGGGTCGCCGCCCCAGGGCCGGATTTGGGTAGGAAGCCCACCCAGGGTCGCCACGCAGAGACAGGCAACTGCTCCCTCGCCAAGTCGAAAACCCGACGGGGGTCGCCACAAACCAGCGGCGACTGGGCGGCGTTTGACACGCGCTCCTCTCTCGGGACTGCCGTCCCACTAACGGGAGAGCCTGTCTTGTCCGGTGTGGACAGGCCGGTCGGGTCTCTTCTCTTTCATAGGTAAAGGTTCCCTTGCTCGAAAGCCAGTTGAATCCGACTCTAGGGTTGCGGTTCTCATCTCCGTTTCAAAGCCGAAGAGCCAGCGCTGTCCGAAGACGCTTCCGTGGTCATGTGGCCGGCATGACTAAACACCAAGGCGCACGGAACGCCGTTACCTTCCCACCGAAGTGGTACCTATTTATCTACTTGCAGTTTCTTGCTTTCGAATTGCTAGGTTGGCAGTTTCATACCGTTGCCTTTAAAACTCGTTCTGAATCTATAAAAATGCTTTCCCAAGAATACTATGCTCTCTGTTATGCTCTGTTTGGGAAATTAATAAAAATTAAATTGCGAAAAAACAAAAAAAACACCTCGTTCCAAGGAAGCTCTCCGGTTGGAGGCAGCCTGGCTAATGCCGCCGCCGCCACGTTTAGGGAGAGAGACAGACACTGCTGCCGGCGCGGCCACTCGCGGGACTCCGGAGGGCAGAAAGGTTGTTTTGACATGTGGAGGGCCTGTAGATCCCCTTGGGTTATAGTCAAGGTGAGTAGTGAGGGGAACAGCAGGGCCCCGGTGCCCATCACTCCGGATGTTGCACTCCAGTATCAACACTCCGTCTGTTTCTTCCTTCTGATAAACAGCTGTCGTATGCAGAATCTTACAGGGTTCAAAATGCTCCACGTACATTATTGTAAAGGTGTAGCCCTTACAACGGCCCTGTCAGGAAGGTTAGTACTATTATTAAGTTTCCGTGTTGCAGGTGAAGGACTGAGAGGAAGAGAGAGAGGATGGTTCTCTAAAGGCCACCTCTTGCGTTCGTGGGAACTTCCTTTTCCCGATTCGTTCCTTACAACACCATCCTTATTAGTCCGACTAAAAGCACTATGATCTACATGATGGAGCCCTTGAGTTGAACAATGAATCCCATCGAGATTACTGGGGACTTTCCACAGGCCTTCTTTCCGATGGCTCCCCTCCAAGCGCTTGTTGTAGAAGAAATCCAGCTAAAGAAAAACTGCCAGAAGACACGGTCCTATTTCGGTCTGTTCAGAAGGCACAGTAAATTCAACGGGACTCCTCTAGCCGAGTGTAGGACTGCAGCCTCTGTTTTAATAAGGAAGCCTCTGCGCTTCTCACAGCCCCCCACTCGTGTGGCGACCGTAAACATGTTACTATTAACGTAATAACTTAATAGTAGTAGCGTTATTGTCGTGTTATTGTTGTCGTTGTTGGTACAATTACTATTATTTCATTGTAATAGCATTATAGCATAAGCACTTCTACTATAACTAAAGCTCACACTTTGAATAAAACTTTGTTGGTCTCAAAGGTGCCAGTTGACGGAAACTTCGTTCTGCCGCTTCGGACCAACACGGCTCCCCACCTGAATCTATAGTACCTAGAGTCTAGGTGCAATAGTTATGACAATAAAATAATAGTCCTAGACGTTTATATATATCATCTAGCATTTCTATGGTACCAGACAATACTCCCCCCCCCGCCGCCGTTTATATCCCAAACCGTGCAGCAAACGTTGGTTGGTTGTCCTTCGTTCCTCAAGGCTCACCCCCCCCCGCCCCCGGGTGGTTCCACGATTCTTCGGGCCGGGCAGCGTTCCAGCCGCGTCGTCCTCTACGACAGGGACCCCTGGCTAGACGCCTGCTTCTTTCGTGGGATTTCTCCCCCTCGCCCGTGAGCAGTTTGAGGGGAGCAGTCCCACACACCCCGGCCCTTCCCGCGGAGAGAAGCCCAGTCGATACTCCCCACTCCTCTCCAGCGGATTCCTTTTTCAGGTCGAGGGCTTCGTGGGAACCGTAGCGCTTTTAAACGGACGAAGAATAGCCCCATAAACCTCGCTTACCCGGGCGAGAGGTTTCGTCGGATTCCCTTTCGGGAAGTTCCTAGCTCCCCTCTGGCTGATTTCGCTTCCAAAGGTTGCCGTTCTTTATTGATTCATTTCTTAAAACATTGATACCCCGCCTTTCCTCATTGGACGCAGATTTAATGTTTCGCTCGCAAAAATGTGAGGCATTGAAATGGGAACCTGAGAGCAGCCTCAAATGTTTTTTAACCTAACTTTGGGGGTGGGGGGAAAGGAAGAGCTGGGAGCTCCTGGGGGGTTCAGAGGAAGTTTTCAATTTGCATGGAGTTTCCCGAGAGAAGCCCTGGAGGCCGCCCAGCGCCTCCTCGTGAGGCAGGCCAGTAGAGCTTGGGAAGAAGCGGTGGGTCCCATCCACAAAGGACTTCGGCAAGAACCCTGTGCACACTTCCCTGAAAGTAAGTCCCACTGAAGGCAGTGGGACTGACTCGTGAGTAGACCTGCATAGGATTTCACGGAATGATGACCGGGATGCTAAATTTCATTGCTTTTAAAACGGCTTTTCTGATATGTAAATTGCTTTCAAGTTAAACCCGTTTTCGGATTCAGTTGATAAACCGCATAACCGGGTTTGATTGTGAATCATACTGGTGCTGCGATCACACACACTATGTAATCCACTTTCAATTCACGTTCAGCGCACTTTTGGATTGGATTTTGCCAGTTCACACAGTAAAATCCATCTGGAAAGTGGATTGAAAGTGGATTATTTAGTGGATGTGATTGGTATTTATTTTATCGATCAGTTTCAAATGTGGCAAATATCCCACCCAAAGCAGATACCTTTTCTAGATTAAGGACCCCAAACCAAGTTCATACATTTTCTCAGGCGGTCATAGAGTTCTTGTTGGTCCCACTACGACCCCCTACCAGAAAGGCTATGCCATTGTCAAATGGATTAAAATATTGCCATTACACTTCACTTGCGTCACGTAAGACATGTATTTTGTGCCAAGAATAGGGTGCTAAGATAAGATAGTTTCAAATTCCATGTTCGGATGGATGAGACCCCTGGAAGAAAATGCGAAACTCACCGACCACCCAGCTTTAGATACAACAGGTCTGATCCAGCCAAAGTGAAACTCTTTGAAACCTGTTTTCATGTATATACAGAAGGAAGACCGTTGTCTCCCACCAGAGCTCCTTCCAATATGCGACTAGCGTTGCAGCCTTCAGGACCTTGTGTGTTCCGAAGGCGCCCAGAGAGAAAATCCTCTCAAAACATTCCCGCTGAAGTTTAAGGGCCGTCCAGCCAGATCGTTCCTGCAATACATCGATACCTAGATGTGCTGGGCAGGAAAAAAAGCAAAAATTCGCCGCCCCCCTAGCTACTAGCAACACTTATTTCAACAGGAGCCACCGATCCTCGAAAGTAATGCCCCCCAAGTAAGAGTACAACGAGGACTGTGATCGGACCCTAAAAGCCTGAAAGGGGAAGCGCTTCCCGCTGGTTTCAATAGGGTTGTAAGGAAGAGGCCTTTAACTAGCTGCAGACCACTTGAAAACCCCCAGGACCTTCC
>NW_015163655.1:220521-224259 GCF_001447785.1 Gekko japonicus | reverse complement strand
GTACCAAAAGTCTTCTGGGAAATCACTGCATGCATGTTGAGAGGGTGTCACATGGAGGCGGATTTACTAGGAATTTAAACACGGTGTGGCATATGAAGGATTACAAATTTTTTGAAAGAACAAGTTTGAGTCCAGTGGAACCTTTAAGACCAACAACGTTTAATTTGGGGCATAAGCTTTTGTGTGTATACACATTTCTTCAGATACATGTCCTTTCACAGGAAAGCTTATACCCAGAATTAAACGTTGTTGTTCTTAAGGGTGCCACTGGACTCAAACTTTGTTCTGTTGCTTCAGACCAATACGGCTATCCACCTGAATCAATCTTTTAAAATAAAAAGTAATTCGGATAGGAATCAAAAAGCGCTTTGGAGCAGAGCAGCCTTGGAAATGGGGGCGTTCCCCTGTCCCTGGGTGGGAGAATCTAGGCGGAAGCATCAAAGCCTATTGGACCCTAGGTGAGTGACGGCCAGGCCAGCGCACTCTTAATCCTTCTATTCCAGCTGAAATGAGAGGAGGAAACCCCTGTGCCTGCTCTTTTGTAATCCCCAAATCGGAATAGTTTTCCAGATCGCAGCTTGCCCTCTGAAAGGAGCCAGAGCATCTCTGGGGCCCAAACCAGTTCACCCTGCCATAGCCTAAATACCCTTAGTTTCTTGGCTACCATGCCCCTACAAGATCAGCTTCGGATGGTATGGAATGAACTGGATTTCCACACCGGAGCTACAGTCAAAGTTAAACGCATTTAAAGCCTGTGCTAAGGAAAGGGTTAACTCCACCCACCCACCCACCCCCGGTGAAGTCAACTGGCTCCAGAGAGAGCTTGCTTTTGGCTGGGTCGTGTCTCCAATTGTGCATCTGCTCTACAAAAGGCCGCATATCCAGACACGTAATTATGTATTGTGACTGCATATTGTTGGTTGATAGTGAGATATTGAAAAAATTGTATTTAGCAGAGATAAAATAGTCCAGCAGAGCCAGAGAAAAATAATTCAGACTGAGAGTCCCATGTGTGATTAAAATATAAAGTTTTTACTAAATTCTAGCATGGGAAGAGTAACTGGGATGAAAATAACAACCGAGCATAATCGGCTACATCCTTACTCTACAAAGACAAAACTAGAAGAGAGAGAGTATGGCTACTCTTGTTCTTCAGAACACCAAAACCAAGACTGGAAGAGAAGCCATAAAATGGTAATATACCTTGACTAGTCCCAATCAAATTCCTAGATCAGGGAGAAAATTCCCGGGCATCCTACAGCTAAAGGACATTGGTTACATGAGAAACATGTGACTTCCTGTGAGTAACATAAACAAACATTTAACCCCAGATATACTGTGTGTTTTCAACTTGTAATACCCAACACATATCCCTTTGGGGTTCTGAACTAAATTACTAATATCCAGGTGGGGGTGGGATCGTGTAGATCAGGCTGCAGAATCTGGACACAGTGTTACCGGTTTCCTTGAGCACTGAAAGAGAGAGCGAGAGGGATCTGTTATCTTACCATCTTTTAATTAATTTCGTTCCCAAAATTAATACTAAGCAGGAACATAAATCTCTGATTTACCCATGGGCAAACCTCAGCATCAATTAAAAAGCATGCTATGAACGCTTTTATCTGAGAGGGAGAGGCAAATAACTGATTAGTTAATCCAGTACCCCTTCTCAGTTTAGCAGAGTACACCTTGGCTACACGCATTAGAAGCCCTTTGTTCTCAGTGTGCAAGCAGAGTCAAAATTACACAGAGCAGTTTCCGTTTCAAGACTAATACTAGTCCTTTTATTTTGGAACTACATTCTAGATAGTAAGAGATAGAGACAGAACTAACCTAAACTACCTTGGATGGGTAGCTTGGATGCAAAAATCCTAAAGACAGTGGCCACAATCCTGCACACAGCTGCTTCAATCCCATTGGAGTCCAGCCGCCTGTATGTATAGGGCCTATAGCTCTTATTTGGAACCCCCTTTCCCTTTTCTGGAAGGTTCTCCAGTGGCAGGGCACTTAGGAAGGCAGTGATGCAAGCAGGCAAGCTGGGATCCCTGAAGGCCCTTTCTCCGGAGCAGGTTCTGTTGTCAATGGGTGGGCTGGGTCTTTCTCCGGGCTGATGAATGAATGAGCTGCAGTGCTCAAGCTATGGCACATCCAAGTGAACTTTCATAGCTGAATGAGGATCTGGACCTTTCTAGTCTTCTCCCCACGGTGCATTGATACCAAGAACCAATGAATGCTCTGATCTGGTAGCAAAGGTGAAAACAGACTTCCAGCTGAAATGTGAACTGGTTTAGAAAAGCATCCCACGTTAGTTTTCGAAAGTTTGACTTTCTCTTGCTGTAGTGGTTAGAGCATCTGACTAAAATCTGGGGGACCCAGGTTCAAATCCCCATTACGCTATGCTTCAATAACCCCAACCCACTTTTCAGGATTGTTGTTATTGTTAAAATAAAAAGGAGAAGAGGAGAACTGTTGGGTGATAGTGAGATATTGAAAAAATGGTATTTAGCAGAGATACGATAGTCCAGCAGAGCCAGAGTAAAATAATTCAGGCTCAGAATCCATGTGTGATTAAAATATAAAGTTTTTACTAAATTCTAGCATGGGAAGGGTAACTGGGATGAAAATAACAACAGAGCAAAATCTACTACATCCTTATTCTACAAAGACAAAACTTGAAGAGGGAGATTATGGCTACTCTTCTTCTTCTTCTTCAGAACACAAAACAAAGACAGGAAGAGAGCCATAAAATGCTAATACACCTTGACACTTTAGTCCCAATCAAATTCCTAGATCAGGGAGAAAATTCCCGGGTATTCTACAGCTAAAGAACATTGGTTACATGAAAAACATGTGACTTCCTGTGAGTAACATAAACAAACATTTAACCCCAGATATACTGAGTGTTTTCAACTTGTAATACCCAACAGAGATGCAGCTTTCTAAAAGGAGGACTTGGCAGCTGAGAACCCCCCTCCACTGTGGCCGCACTCTAGCAGTTCTCAAGTGAAAAAATTCATCCGATCAAGAATTTGGTCTGGGTATTTAATGACTGAGCCAGTTTCCTTTGGAGAAGAGGTGCTCTCGTCTTCCAGTGAAGCTCTCTTTGTGTGTTTACTTGATGAATACCCTATTTCTCTCCCCCAAAGGGACCCACAGAAACCTACACGATTCTCCCCTGCTCTGCCTGATCCTGACAGGAACCCTGTGAGGTAGGCCAGGCTGAGAGGGGGTGATTGGCTCACTGCAGCAAACCAGCTCTCAGGTGGGCTGCCGTGTTGGTCTGAAGCAGCAGGACAAAATTGGAGCCCACCCAGGCAGGCACCTTGAAGACCAACAAAATTTCATTCTGGGGACCTCCGGTTTTTGCAGCTTGCTGCTTGGACGTGTCCCATCAAGCTCTTGATGGAGACGCACTGTGGTGATCAGGAGAGATCTTGGCTGGTTCCCAACCCCCCGAAGTCTCTGTAGGAGACTCCCAGCCTGGGGAGCCGGGACAAGCCTCTTGCCTGTCCCCGAGAGGTCCTGATGGTGTGAAGCCAACATGGCATCCAGAGCTGACCCCCGGATGAGCGGACAAGAAAATAAGCGAAATCTCTACCTGCAATGACTAAACTCGTCTAAACAGTGAGTTCAGCAAACCTCTACATAAGCGATTAAGTCTCTGTCTCCTGAAACGGGCAAAAGAGCGGCAGGTGGGGGAAGGTGGAAGATTTACACCCCCCCAAAAAAAACTGAGCG
>NW_015163655.1:189243-220191 GCF_001447785.1 Gekko japonicus | reverse complement strand
GTAGTTTGTGATGGAACTCTGTTATGCAAATAGATGGCAGTGTGGACTGCTTCTGCCCAGTAGGACTCTGAAAGTCCAGATTGCATTAGCACAGAACGTGCCATTTCTTGAATGGTTCTGTTTAAGCGTTCTGCCGTTCCATTTTGTTGAGGAGAATAAGGAATTGTAGTCTTATGTTAAGATTAAGATTGCTGGGGGAAAGATCAACAACCTCTAATATGCAGACGATACCACTCTAATGGCAGAAAGTGAAGAGGTCCTAAAGAGCCTCTTGCTCAGAGTGAAAGAGGAGAGAGCAAAAGTGGGCTTGAAGCTCAACATCAAAAAAAAACTAAGATCATGGCATCCGGCCCCATCACTCCTTGCCAAATAGAAGGGGAAGTCGTGGAAGTGGTGACAGACTTCACGTTCCTGGGATCCCAGATCACCGCAGACTGTGACAGCAGCCATGAAATTAAAAGATGCCTGCTCCTTGGGAGGAAAGCGATTGTGAACCTAAACAGCATGATAAAAAGTAGAGACATCACCCTGCCAACAAAAGTCCGCATGGTCAAAGCAATGGTATTCCCAGTAGTCATGTATGGCTGCGAGAGTTGGACTATAAGGAAGGCTGAGCGCCGAAGAATAGATTCTTTTGAACTATGGTGCTGGAGAAAACTCTTGAGAGTCCCTTGGACTGCAAGAAGATCAAATCAGTCAATCCTAAAAGAAATCAACCCTGACTGTTCCCTGGAAGGCCAGATAATGAAACTGAAGTTCAAATACTTTGGCCACCAAATGAGATGGGAGTACTCACTGGAGAAGACCCTAATGCTGGGAAAGATTGAAGGTCAAAGAAGACGAGGACGGCAAAGGATGAGATGGTTGGACAGTGTCATGGATGCAGCGAACATGAAATTGAGCGGGCTTCGGAGGACAGCGGAAGACAGGAGGGCCTGGCGGGATCCTGTCCATGGGGTTGCAAGGAGTCAGACTTGACTGTGCGACTGAACAACAAAAAGTCTTATGTTCAATTCCTTCTTGTCCCTTGAATCTTTGGAACTCACTGCTGCAGTATTCTGTGCCATTATCTGTGAACAGAATGTCTGGCGCTTTGCTAAATTTGTTTTTAACAGCAGCAACATAGCATTTAAACTTGTCAAGCACCTCATCTTTGCTCCTAAGCAGGTAGGTATAGACATATCTGGATTTTCCTTCCAGAAAACTGACAAAATACTTGTTGCCACCAGCAGATTCCTTTATTGGACCAACCAAATCAGAGTACACGCACTCTAGAAACTTAGTATTGGGGTCATGAGCTCTATTTTTATAAGAGGGAGCTGTGGCTTTAGACTTTAGGCAAATATCACAGCCATTTCTCATGACATCACACCCTTCTGCTTCAATATTGCATTCTTTCAAAAACTTTTCCACACTTTTCACATTTCTATGTGCAAATTTTACATGCCACACGAATAAACTGTCTTTATGGTTGCATTCAGCTGATCTGGTTTGGCATACCTGCCCATAATTTTCCATTTCATCTAAATCAGTATCAGCAATGTTTCTCAGGTAATGAAAACCATCCTTTTCTTCATGCATCACATTAAATCCATTTTCACTCCAAATTTTTCCATGGCTTGGTCTGAGATCAATATTAAGACCATTTTGCATGATTCTCTTTGTGGATATATGATTATTTAGGGCTTGGGGAATCAGAACACATTCTTTGAGTGTGATTTCCACTATCTCATTGCAATCGTTCAAGGCATACAGTTTAACTGAACCACATCCCTCTACAGAGAGATTTTTGCCTTTTGCCCCTTGTAGAGCAGGCCGCTTTTCTCTGTCTAAATCAAAGAACCATTTGTCTGAATTGACTATGTGATATGCACTTCCGCTATCTAGTAAAAAAGAGTCATTTTGCTCATCATTTCTCTTAGTGACAGACAAAACTTTCATGTTACCGTTCACAACATCAGCTCTCTGCTGTTTCTCTGTTATAACAAACACACCTCGTTTCCCACTTGGCTTTCCTTGACCACGCCCGTTAGGGAGTCTGGTTTCAGAGCGGTAAGATGTGGGGTGATCTCTTTGTTCTGGTAAAGTCTTTGATCTACAATGTCTTGCCATATGCCCAAATTTCCCACACTTGTGGCATTTCATATTTCTTTTGGCATTTTCCCTTTTATAATCAGGCTTTATGCTAAATACAGACAAGTCATTTGCAGTCTGAGACATTTCACATCTATGTCCTTCATCTTTTAGATATGCTAACACATATTCCAGTTTTAAGTCTTTTGTCCCCTTTAAAACAGCCACTTCATGCGAATATTCTCTGGTCAAAGAACCAAGAATCACAGCAACAACAGCTTTTTCCCCTGGTGCACATTCCATACCTTTCATTGCATTATAAGCATCCATGACGTAATTCAAATGTTTAAGTAGTGATTCACCATTTCTCATTTTTGCATTTATTAATCTTTGATAAAGGAACAAGTAATTAGCATCATTTTTTGAAGCATAAGTTTGCTCAAGCTTCAACATCATTTGTTTCGTGGACGTGCACTCTAAAAGTTCCTGATTATCTTTAGTATTCACAGTTCCCATAATTAAAGACATCCCAAATCCATCGTGCCCTCTGTACTTTTCAAGAGCGGCCCTAGCTGCAGGAGGTTCCTCAGTGAGCACGGTAACAGCTCCATGAGCCTGAAGGGCATTCTTTACTGATCTCTTCCACCAAGAGAAATTACTTGAGTCTAAGGTGGGAATATTGAAAAAAGCAAGATTCTTAGCTGCAGACATAATGATTTCTCCTTTTCATACGTTACCAAAACCTGAGAGTGGTGAGGACAAATGCTGATCTTTTGTGAGCGCTGGATTAAGCTTGTAGAAGATGCTCCCGTTTAGCAGGATCTGTCTCACCCCCTTTCCTTCTTTCTTTCACTCAACATGGGAAGAAGAGGAACTCAGATCAAACACTACAGGCTTTCTCCAACTTGGAAACACAGGCGACTAGTCTGGTCCCACAAGTTCATGAAGAAAACAGGATGTTGTCTGAATCTCATAAATCCAATGTGAGTTAAGATAAAAATTCTGTTTTAGAAAACTCCAGCACACATGATTTTTCTTGACTCAAAGTCTGGCTGCGTACTCTGCTTAGCTATCCGGCGCAGCTGAAGTGATCTGGGCACACATAACCTTTGTTGGGTGATAGTGAGATATTGAAAAAATGGTATTTAGCAGAGATAAGATAGTCCAGCAGAGCCAGAGTAAAATAATTCAGACTGAGAGTCCATGTGTGATTAAAATATAAAGTTTTTACTAAATTCTAGCATGGGAAGGGTAACTGGGATGAAAATAACAACAGAGCATAATCGGCTACATCCTTACTCTACAAAGACAAAACTAGAAGAGGGAGATTATGGCTACTCTTCTTCTTCTTCAGAACACCAAACAAAGACAGGAAGAGAGCCATAAAATGCTAATACACCTTGACACTTTAGTCCCAATCAAATTCCTAGATCAGGGAGAAAATTCCCTGGTATTCTACAGCTAAAGAACATTGGTTACATGAAAACCATGTGACTTCCTGTGACTAACATAAACAAACATTTAACCCCAGATATACTGAGTGTTTTCAACTTGTAATACCCAACAAGAACGATCTTATAAGCAGTCTTGGGTTCCCGTAGGGGGGAAAGCAGGGTATAATACATAAGTGAAGAACCCGCTCAGACCAAGGGGACTAGGGGGAGGATGAGAAACCCTCGGTTTCCAAAGCCCCTCTAACTGCCCTGGGGGCATTTTCCGTTCTCTTCCCAGCAGATCTGTGCGCCCTGCAGAAATCCCTGGAGCAGGAGAAGAGGGAGGCCGATGATCTAGAGCGGCCCCGTCAGAGAAAGCGCCGGAAACCCCGCGTGCTCTTCTCGCAGGCTCAGGTCTACGAGCTGGAGCGCCGCTTCAAGCAGCAGAAGTATCTCTCGGCCCCGGAGCGGGACCACCTGGCCAACGTGCTGAAGCTGACCTCCACACAGGTGAAGATCTGGTTCCAGAACCGCCGGTACAAGTGCAAGCGGCAGAGGCAGGACCAAAGCCTGGAGATGGTGGGCCTCCCTCCCCCGAGGCGGATCGCCGTGCCGGTGCTGGTCCGCGATGGGAAGCCCTGCCTGGGGGACTCCTCGCCCTACGGCTCCCCTTACAACGTCAGCCTCAGCCCCTACGGCTACAACGCCTACCCGGCCTACAGCAACTACAACGGCGCCGCCGCCGCCGCCGCCTGCAACGCCACCTACAGCTGCAGCTACCCGGGCGTGCAAGGCGTCCAGCCCTCGGCCGCCGGCGGCAATTTCATGAACTTCGGCGTGGGCGACTTGAACCCCGTGCCCGCGTCCATCCCGCAAGGGAACGGGGGCATGTCCACCTTGCACGGCATCCGCGCCTGGTAGGACCCCCGGAGCCGCCCTCCCGAGCGCCGCCGGAGGAAGGAGGGCCCGGAGGAGGAGCTCTCGGGGGCTGGGCTGGGCGAGAGGACTCCAAACCCCTGGAGAGCGGCTGGGACCTCCACAGGTGCCACCCAAGGATCTCCAAGACAGTCCCCTTCCCCGAGCCGCCCGTGTGTAGATTCGGCAGCGGGACTGGTAGGCTGATCCAGCCGCCGGAGGGAAGTTCCAAAGACCTTCCTGCACCTCCTTCGGAGTCAGACCTACAGCCCCCGATTGCTGGGATAGGGAGCGCGGAGCTTGGCCTTTGCAGGATGGAAAGGGAAGGCGCGACGTGATCTAGAGCTTCTACCGTCTCCGAGCAAAAGTCACATTGTCACGTTTGTCTGCAGCAGGGGTCCTCAACGTGGTGCCCCGGGGCAGCAGGCTCCCCCCCCCCACAACCTTCCTGGCTCGGGCCAAGTGCTTTTAGAAAGTGGGTGGGGCTTTTGCCCAATAGGGCTTCTGATTGGCAGTGCGGACTAAAAGGCCTCCTTCGGCCTGAAATGTTGCAGACTTACTATGAGAGCTATGCAAAATCCCGCCCCCTGGCATTTTGTGGTGGACTCCAGCTCCTGCAAAACAGCCATTTTGTGTTGGGCCCACCGTCCTGTGTCAATTCCAAAGGTGCCCACAGGTTCAAAAAGGTCTACACCCTGGCTCCACAGAGAAGGGATTGGCCTTTGCAAGGTGGCGGGCCTTGTTTATTACCAGGCACCTCCCCCACCCCACCGGCCCGCAACCCCTTTGAAACGTGTAACTTCCAGTCCCTTTGGGCATAGAAGAAAGACAAATCCAGAAACAGACGCTCTCTTCTTATTCGATGGCAAAGCCGTGAATATGGATCCGTCCAGGTCCAGTTGGAAGCTAGCTCAGATTTTGGGAAACAGGGTCGTCTGGCGGGGTTACTTAATCGTGTGTGCGTGTGTGTGTTTGTGTGTTTCCATCGGACACGTCCCTCCTCTCTTCCTGCCGGACCTTGCGAGGGGGACCGGGACCGGGGAGAGACTGCGCCGCACCAGAGTCCCCCGCGTGAAGGAAGTCGGATGCCGCGGGGTGCCGAGACTCCCGTCGAGTTGTGCACTAAAGCCGTGATTGATCGCCTGCTGCGATGCACTGTCTGTTCTTTGTCCAGCCGCTCGGCTGTGCTATCCGCCGCCTCCGGCGTGCTGACGGTGTGGGGGGTGGGTTGGGGGGGGGGGGGGGGCTGGGCATTAAAGAACGTGGCTTTGAGTCCTGGCGCGTCTCTCTGAGTCCTTGGTTCTCCGCCTCCAACTCAAACGGGGAACCGGGCTGGAAGGGGCTTTGCCGGGCGGCCAGCAAGCGGGGAGAGCGTCAGCTCGCCTCGCCAAGCCGACTTGACCGCTTTCAGGCTGCAATCCTGTGCACACGTACTCGGAAGCAGAAAACCCCGCGGACTTTCTTCCGAGTAAACCTGCGCGGGATCGTGCGGGATCTTGGCTCCCCTCCAGCCGCAGCCTGGGGAACCTGCAGTGGAAGACACTGAGGCTGGGCTCTCCTCTGGGCCGCAGTCCGGACACCAGCGCAGCTCTTTCCCTGAGGTGGGGTTTCCTGGCTCCTGCCTTTCGGCGTTCCAGCTTTCCAGTTAAATTGCCTTTCCTGCCCGCTCTTAGGCCCGGAAAGAAACCCCTTAAAGTTCGGTGACACTTACTCCCGAGTAAGCTGGGTTCCGGATAGGCAGTGCAGTCCTAAAAAGAGTTAACCCCTGCTAAACCAGTTAATTTAAACTTTGGGATTGCACGGATAGTCGCTCCCTCGGGAACCAACAGGGCTTTTGAGTAAACGGGTGGGGGATGGGAAAACTTGACTTTACTCTTCCTCCGAGGGACTGTCTTGTGGGGAAATCATAGAGTTGGAAGGGGTCTCCAGGGTCATCTAGTCCAACCCCCTGCACAATGGAGGAAATTCACAAATACCTCGCTCAGCGTGGTCCGCGTACTGGGGGGGGGGAGCACCGTCGCACGCTCACGCCACAGCAAAGTGGGTTGTATGGTTGCCAACCTACAGCTGGAAACCTGGAGATCTCCTAGAATTATAATAGATTTCCAGACAACAGAGATCAGTTCCCCTGGAGAAAAGGGAGGGTGCTTTGCAGGTATTGTACCCCACTGAAGTCCTTTCTTACTCCAAGCCCCTCAAATCTCCAGGAATTACCCAAACTGGAGTTGGCACCCCTAGTGGATTGTAGCTCAGCAGCCCTTTGCAACTCCTCGAGAGTAATCCGAGCTGGACTGGCAACAAGCAAGAGCCCTCGGCGGCAAGCGGTGATGAAACGTCCCAAGCCAGGGAAATTTGGCCGCCGCCGTCGAGAAGGGTTTTCAGTGAGACGCGCAGAACAACTGGTACTGATCGCAAGCGAGGGACAATGAGGCCGAAGCGGTTGAGGGCTGGTGATCCCCGGTCTTCTTGGCTTGCTCACCCTCGTTTCCTCCTGACCAGTCTCATCCTTATTGGGGCAATCAGCGCCCTCCTCGTCACGAAGGGCAGGGAATACACGGGGGGGGGGAGGCCGCCCGCTCCCGGTTGCAACCCAAACTCCTCGGATAGTCAGGAAATGCCTCATTATGCGGAGGATCACAGTCAGGTGACAGGGTAGGTCAATGTCCCAATGACACCCTCTCCCCGGGAGAGGAAACCACTCGCTACTCCGGCGGCGAGATGGTGCGATGGAGAGAAGGGAGGGGGGTTGTCCAAGCGGAGAGAGGTTCCAGCAGCCGTGTCCGTTCAAAGCAACATCCTCAGTCAGAGGCCCAGCAAAAAGCACACAAGCTGTCCAGAGATACCGAGAGAGGGCAGCAGTGGTCCCTTCCCCTGCAATGCGATGAAACACCCACTTAGCTTCAATTTGTCTCCCATGAATAGGAATCTCCAGCGGGGCATTTCCGGTTGCGGAGAGGATTATTAATTGAAACAGGAAGTGAGCATCCTTGAGAGCTGAACATTTACTCTACATTAACCTACATTCTTTAAAGCCAGTGCGGCATATCAGTTAAGAGTGTCCGACTAGAATCTTGGGGACCCAGGTTCAAATCCCTCCTCCAATAAAGGGCCAGTCATTCACACACACACACCCTTAACTTAACCGACCATCAGAGGATTGTTGTGGGGATAAAATGGAAGAGAAGAGAATGACGTAAGCCACTTTGGGTCTCCCTTGGCGAGAAGGGGGGAGTAGAAACGAAGGGAAAACAACAAAACAAAACAGGGTTGCATTTACCTGTAACTGTTGTTCATCAACATCTTCTGTGCAGACATAAATTGGGACTGCGCTGGCACAGGCCAGCTTCAGAGAACTCTTCTCTAGCTCAAAATTTCCATTACTGGGGCAGTCTGCCCGTGAGGAGTAGAGCACGCGCCCCTTCCTTGCACGTGTTTCACCTATACCTGGGACGGACCGCCCCCATTCCCTCAGTTCCCACCAAGCTGCCGTGAGCGCCCAAAGCAATTCCTCTATTTTTTTTTCTCCAATGAGAGGTCACAGAGGGTTAGGAGGGAGGGAATATGTGCCTGCACGGAAGACGTGAATGACCAAAAGTTACAGGTAAGTGCAAACAGTTTCATCATCCGTCTTGCTGTGCAGCCCCACATTGGGACCATTACCAAGCTTCTCACCTTATTGAAAAGAGACTGTAGGACTGCTTTCCCAACTTCTGTCTCCTTCTCCAATTGCAGGTCCAGTACCTAGTGACAGATGAAAGTGTCCTCAGATGACCAAGTTGCAGACTTGCAGATATTAGACAAGGGGACGTTGTGGTGAAAAGCAGCAGAAGAACCTTTTGCTCTTGTGGAGTGCACCCTGATGTTCAATGGGCAACTCATTCCAGACACCATCTAGATATAGTTTGGGCAGAAGCTGCTCTTCCCTTTTTTTGGTCCCCAATAACAAATAAAGAGGCTCCTATTTTTATGAAAACTTCTAGTTCTAGCTAAATAATAGAGCAGTGCTTTTAAGATCCAATGTATGAAGAGTTTTTTCCCTTGGGCTAGACAGATTAGGGGAAAACACAGGGAGGACAATCTCTTGTGACAAATGAAACTGAGACACCACCTTTGGCAGAAAGTCTAAGCTAGGATGCAACACTTCTCTTTCTGAGATTTTTTTTTTTAAAGAAAGGAGGGTCAATTCTCAGTGCAGCCAGTTCACTCACTCTCTTAATTGAGGTGATAGCCACCAGGAATGCCACCTTCCACAATAAATGGGGTGAGGAACACGTCAACCTAGGACTAATGAAAGGGACCACTGAGACACTATATGAGGAGGAAATTTATTAATCAAACCTCTCAAAAAACGCCTACCCAACCTGTGAGAAAATACTGAACCTCTATCTATTCCATTATGAAAAGCAGAAATGACTGCCAAATACACTTTTACAGAAGAAACTGATAAACCGGAATGTGCTAAATGTAACAAATATTCCAGAATATAAGATAATGTGCAGGTAAATGGACATTTTTGTCTCCCTGCCAACCAAGATTGGAAGTTATTCCACTTCCTCATATAGGAACACCTGGTTGATATTTTCCTGTAATAAAACCTCCTGGACCTCAGTAGAAAAAGAATCAATCATGGATCGATTCTCCAAGCAGTTAGTTGTAACCTGCTGCAATCTGGATGGTCCGTGTGGTCCTGGGCCAATAAATCTCGAGCTACCGGGAGACGTATGAAGGTTCCCTTGGCCAGCCTTAGCAGTTCCGGGAACCAAATTTGTCTGGGCCAAAAGGGGGTGATAAGGATGGCCTGTGTCTGATCTGCCCCCATCTTCCCAAGTACTCCGCCTATTAAAGGCAAAGGTTGGGAAAGCATAATACAGAGTCCTGGTCTACTGTATTTGGAAGGCATCTCCCAGGGATAACGGATCTCTTCCTCCCCATGAGAAAAAGTTTGGAGCTTTCGCTGAACTCCTTGTAGCAAAGAGGTCCACCTGAGGGAACCTCCATGCTTGAAAATGGACAGAAAGTACCTGTACTGAATGGACCACTCATAAATTACAAGGAAATAACGGCTCAGTCTGTCTGCCCACACATTCTGAGTGCCGGCAATGTGAATGGCTCAAGGGGTAACTTGTATATTTTTGGCTACCAACCAAAGTGCCCTCACTTCCCGACTGAGCCCCATGGAGCTCATGCCACCCTGCCTGTTTAGATAGTATATTGTGGAAATATTGTCCGTTTGAACTAAAATGTTCATCCCCTGCATGATATCTGAGAAATACGCTAGGGCTAACCTAACAGCTTTCAACTCAAGAACATTAATATGGAGCTTCTTCTCAGTAACTGACCATTTACCCAGAGCTCAGTGCTCAGCACAATGGGCTCCCCAGCCAAGTAAGGATGCATCAGTTGTAATGGTGATGTCAGGCACCCAGAAGCCAAACTTTACCCCAGCAAATAGGTTACTGTCTTGCATCCACCACCCTAGAGAATGCAGAATCACCATAGGGATGGAAAGACAGCAATTTGGGCTTGAATTTCCTCAAGAACCATAACTGAAGGTCCCACATCAGCAGCCTGGCAAAAGAAACCACTGCAGTGGTTGATGCCATCAGATATAGTGATCTTTGAATTGATTTAACAGGTTGCCAGCAGTTCTTGCAGAAGGCCAAAACCAAAGCCCTTATACTTCTAGCCCTCTCCCTAGGCAGGAATGCTTTACCGACTGTAGAGTCCAGGAAGGCACCAATAAAAGTGACAGTTTGAGAGGGCTCTAACTTGAACTTTTTTGTATTTAACCGTAACCCCAAACTCCTACACGTGCCTGTAACTATCTTAACCTGATGCTAAAGAGAGTCTCGGGTATTAGCCACTATGAGCCAGTCATCTAATATGGAAATATGGTACAACCCTGGATACGCAGGTAGGCGACCACTACAGCCATACACTTTGTAAATACCCTTGGGGCTGTTGCCAGTCCAAAGGGTAGAGATGAATATTGGTAAATATCATCACCATGTCTAAAACTAAGGTATTTTCTATGTAGTTTATAAATAGAAATATGAAAATATGCATCCTTCAAGTCCAGAATTGTGAATCACATATCAATGAAAGAAACTCAAGTACTGATGACAGGGAGACCATCCTAAATTTGGCAATAAATAAATGACTGTTTAATAACCGGAGGTCTAAGATGGCCCTACGACCCCCATCCTTCTTATCCACAGCAAAACACCTAGAATAGAAACCCACTGAAGCCAAACCATTTGGAACCTTTTGAATTGCTCCTTTAGGTTGTGAGTTCTGGGACAGTATTATTAACAGCCACAGAACCCAAACACAACTGGGGACGTGACCAAAACTCTAATCTATAACACTGAGTGATTATAGATAAAACCCAAGAATCCGAGCAAATAGAACTCCAACTTTGAGAAAACTTTGCTAAACAGTTAACATATGTAGGATTGCCTCCCTCACAGGTGTCATCTAGTCACAATTTAGGTTGTTGTTGACCCATTTCACGCTGATTTTGCTGCTGGGCTGGTTGTGTATGGGAAGTGCCTCTACGTCTCCCAAAACCATTAGATCGTAACTGGCGCTGAGGATACGGCAAGTAATGCTGTTGAGGTTGACGCTGATTTCTGCAAGGATACACTTAGTTTGCTTGCTCTTCTTCATATTTGATAGAAATTCATCTGTAGATTCAGCAGAGTTGAATGCTCAAAGGGGAGATCCTCTACCCTTGATCTGGTCTCAACTGGTAATGCTGTGTTTCGGAGCCATGAGTGCCTGTGCAGAATAATTCCTGATGCCATAAAACGTGCAGATATTTCAGCTGAATGTTTTCCAGCATTAATTTGTTGCTTTGACAGCTTTATAGCCTCATCCTGGATAAGCTTTGCTAAACTTTGAGTTTCCCCTGGCAGATGAGCAAAGTATTTGGAAAGGCTTTCCCATTAATTGGTAGCCCCCCATAATTGTTTCAAGGTTTGCTATATGAAAGTTAAGTGAAGCAGAAGAATAAAATTTTCTTCCTAAGAAATCCAGACAACAACTTTCCTTATCAGTTGGTGACACATGATGAAACTGCATTCCCTCAGTTATGACGGATGAAGGTCTTGGGTGAGTGAACAAATGCTCTGATACTTCTGGTTTAACTCGGTAAAGTGTCTCTATCTTCCTTCGGTTGGCTTGAGCAGAGGCTGGGTTCCTCCATATAGGAACTGTCAAGTCTTCCAAGCCTTGCAAGATCGGGAAAGCGACAGAAGTATACAAATACAGAATACAAACGGCTAAGGATTTTGTCCTTAGGTCTTAGATCAGATATTGAAATGTCAATTTCAAGAGCTTTTGCCATGGGAATCATTTGTTTGCTATACAGCTTTAAATCTTCACCTGGCATCACAGGAGATGGATCAACAATGATCTCTTCAGGCAAGGGGTCAGAGGTACTTTCAAGGCTGCAATGAGAAATGACTGACATCTCCTCCTGTTCTCTGAGCAGTGATTGGAATGGGTAGACTGAGCTGGGCTCGCATACTGCTTTACCTGAAATCATATGATCATCTGTGTCCTGGGGTTCCTGATTCCAGCACTCTAGGTAGCTGGAGGACATGGAGTACTCTGGACCATGAAGTTCAATCTCAGTATGATGAACTGTACCCCCATAGTTCACTGGATGAACAGGCTGTAAATTATCACCTGATTAGTACTCCCTTTCCAATGCCAGTTCCTCATTAAATGTTAAATGAGGTGAAGGGCTTCTTGGAATCAAAGGCACCCTCTGTGGTTCCCTTCCCCAGCTCTCTGAAGGTTCCCCTGTTTTTTCCTGCTGTTTATGCTTCTTAGAAATGGAGAGGGACCTCTCTCTATGCTTAGATTTCTTTTTTCTTTTTAGCAACTGATTTGGTCTCAGATGGATGGATGCACTAGGTGCTGGGGGAACCTGCTCATCACCCTCTGGTCTTGCTGACACAGGCAAGGGGCTTTTTTGTGGAACCAAAGTAGAACTCATTGGAACCGACTGGATAGGCGGTGGTTTTGAGGACTAAATAACAGAGGTACTTGTGGTTGGTACTGAGATGGTAGAAGAGGATTGACATTTGGCTGTGACAGGGGTTGAGGCACTGCCTTCAGCCATGAAGCACAATCAGTTCTTGCCTTAACAATGAACTTTTGACAAACCCTGCAGGCCCCTACATTGTGGCCCTCTCGTAGGCAGATCAAACAAAGTTCATGCTAGTCAGCGCATGTCATTTTAAGGCCGCATCTCTGACATTTCTTAAACAGAGGTTTTGATGCCATCTTGGATGATCAAATGCCAGCAAGGCAAAAAGTATTCACCTGAGTAAGGATCAGTTCAGGTATGACTTTCCCTCTTGCAGGGAACAGTACTGACTTTAAACTAACAGTATAATTGGTTCTGAGTATTGATAGGCGATCTTGTGGAGCAACAGTTGTAATGGTCAGTTTGAGCGAGAGTAGAGAAGGTCCTACTCACACAGTGAAGAAAGAAGTGAAGGAATGGGGGCGGTCCGTCCCAGGTATAGGTGAGGCACGCCCGAGGAAGGGGCGTGTGCCCTACTCCTCAAGGGTGGACTGTCCCAGTAATGGAAATTTTGAGCTAGAGAACAGTCCTCGGAGGCTGGCCTACGCCAGTGCAGTCCCAGGGTAAATCTGCATTTGCATTTTTAAATCAGTTTTGTGCTGATGTGACGCGTCTTTCTCTATGCTTGTTTGAAAGTTGTTTGGAGAAGATTCATTTAAAGTGGTTCGGAGGCGCAATGACAATGGAGCCACCATGAGAAGGCGATAAACATATGCAGATGGGCAAAATTATACTAGCACAGTTGAAGTGTGAAACCGAAAGCAAATGTAGACAGTTTTTTTGAAGATGGAGTCAGAAGGCTGGGACACCAGTGGGAAAGACAAATGCAGAATTGACCCCAATGTGGGGCTGCACAGCAAGATGGATGATGAAACACGAACAACCAAGCAATCGTGCTTGTGTGCCAGAGAGGCACTGCAAGGACAGCATTTCTAGTGGCTGGGCTCCCTTGGACGATCTAAAATGGCCTAGATAAAAGCTCTCTTGTGTATACACTTCTATTAAACCAGTGCAAGGAGCCCGCTGGTGTGGAAAGGACCAGAGGTGCCCCGAGCCATCTCAGGATCCGAATCTCCCACACGCACACCCCTGGGAGTTTGCCATCCCCATTCTTCGGAAGGGCTGCAGACCTCCTACATAGCTCATCTGTGACTCGCCTTTCCCCTGTCCCCTTTTCACAAGAGGGCCAAAAGGGTCTTTCCTGGCAGTGCTGATGCCTTTGGGGCATGGGCAGCAGGCCAAGAGAAGGGAAGGGTGACTGGAGTCGTGAGGTTTGAGGCTGAGGCGAGGTTCCTGTTGCCCATGGGCCTTTTGTGATGGGGTCGGAATGCTCATTCCCATGACAAAGGACGCTTCTGGACTCTGTTCAGTGTGGGAAAAGTACCGCCCGGCATGTTGTGGCAGCTCTGCAGCAAAGTGGGGGACCTGAACCTGAAGGGAGGCCTGCTAGAGGCAACCTAAGCCTCCATCCTGGGTCTGTACTGTGCTGGACACACTCCAGCACCCTCGGGAGACGTAGCTTGGTGGGGGCAGTTTCTGCAGCGTGGCAGAGCCGTGACTTCTATCTGGGGCCGAAGGTGGCGCCTTTGGGCAGGAGAGGGGCCGTCCAGGAGCTGGCTGGCTTGGAGGACCTGGCGGATGATGAGGAAGCCCTTTCTCGGATGTCAAGGATGAGAGCCAGCAACGACAACCAGGAGACTCCTGCGCAGTCAAAACATCCCGGGCCAGGCATTGTGCTGGCCATTGAGAAGGTCATTAAGGAGGGCGAGGGGCTTGTCGGCCCTCTCCGAGGCTCCTCCATCCGACTCATCAGTAAACAAAGATGGAGACAAGAGGACAGGAGGAGGAGATGTGTGGCAGCTGTCCTCTTTGCCCTCCTCCCCATCTACCAACCCCAGGGAGCCCCGCTCAGAGTGTCTGAATCTCTGTGCATCCGCCAAGCCACCCAGTCTCTCCACTGTTGTATCACCATCATCCGAAGAAGGCCAGGCTCGGGCTTGGCGGGGAGAGGTTTGTGGGGCTTCAAGGAGAGTCATGTTGCACCGGTGGGTGGGACGCTCTCCTTCCTTAAGGCGGATTCACCCACATGCCCCTTTATCCCCCGGTGGCTTCTTGCTGGACCACTCACCACGATAGCTAACCACGGGATACATGCGGGGCTTTCATCTACTCCTTCAGGAATCCATGGGTGAAATTTCTGTCTTTCTATCTCCTATGATTCCCCATGCACACAAGTCACAGCTGAATCAGGCCTGTAGCTACAGTGGGGCATTTTGGGGGCTGCCCCCCTGACTTCCTGCCAAGCCCCCCCGACTTCCATCCAGCCGCCAGACCCCCTGGCTTTCTGGGCCACCCGGAGGACTCCCAACTCTCTGGGCCACCTGGAGGACTCCCCACCGCTGCCCAGGCGTGGCTTGTTTCCCCATGTATGCAAGCAGAGTATGAACACCACAAAAGTGAGTTTTTAAAAAATTATTTTTATTTTTTATTTTGTGACATCGGTGCCCCTGATATATTTAAAGGCCCCCTGAATGACAAAATCCTAGCTACGGGCCTGAGTTGGATGATGCTATAGCTGCTTTCAGCCTTAGAATGTTTATAAATTCCTGTTACCATCTTTTTGGGAAGCCAGCTGCTCCAGGCACTGAGCCTTGTGGCTCCTTCGCAGCCAGCTTAGAGAGCTGTGGGGCTAGCAGTAACTGTGGATGATGTGGGGCTTGCCCAGCAGTACTAGTTCCAAGACAGAGCATTGATGGATTCCCCACAACCACCAGGCCTAAATCCACCCTTAGACAGTGTTTCAGGACTGTAGATGTGATACAAAGCTATGCCCTCATTGCTCCTATGTAATTCACACATATCCCACTAGCCTGATACCCGTGCTTTGCTACGGTATTTAAGTTCAGTAAATCCAGTTATAATACTGATGATGTGAAGTTTGAAATGTAACATTTGTTGTAGGAATTCTAATGGAGAAGATTGTAGTGTAAAAAAGGAAGTGAGACATATGTACTCCCCCCCCCTCCGCCTCTCTACTGAAGGACCTCTCTCTAGACCACATTGGTGGTTCTGCCCTCAGGTGCTAGGATCACCAGGCTGCTTGGTGAGCTCACTCTGGAGCAGGCAACATGGAGCGGGCAACATGGAACTGTCCATTTAAAAAGCAGTTGTCTGTAAGCCAACTCTTGCCACCTTCCATGAAAATGATGGCCTCTTTACTTGTGTTCCTGGATTATTTTGCTCAAATGGAGAATGTGTTGTTCCAAGCACCTCAGGGTGATCTTGCTGGTGATTGGCCCACACAGCTCAGTGCACTGCAGGAGTCCTATGTGCAAATGTCTTTGCCGCATTCCTAAGTTGCCTCCTCCTTGCAGCATTGGTGTATCTGGCTTGACCTTTGCCAGGAGCTTTCTTGGGGGCAGTAAGAGGTGAGAGGTGTGAGGGGGAGTTGGTGTGAGGGATTGGTGATGTGGTGGACATTTCTTCAGGTTCATGAGGGAGGCACACATTGAAGTGGCTCCTAGAAACGTCCTTTACCTTTACATCCATTAAGTCCATTGCCATGCTGGCTGTTATGAGAAATGTCTGTTGAGGAGTCTTGAATCGCTGATTTCTGTAGCTGTCCTCAACTGTCTGCAGTCTCTTCTAACTGTGTTTTTACCCCAGAACATTGAGATCCACAGCTGAGGCATCAGGGAGGTGGGTGCAAGCAGGCAGGTTTTACCTCAGAACTACACAGTGAAAACCCAGTGTGCCAAATGGGGGGGGGGGGGAGAGAAGGCAGCAGCCTGCCAGGCACATAGAAAATAATTGGGGAAACACATTTTGCCCCCTTTTTACCCCCTTACAATCTGAGCAATCAGATAGTAAGCAAGTTCATCCGAACCAATTTTCTAGAACCCACATTGTGAGAAGTTAAATAACCTAATAAAGGAAACCACTTTTCTACAAATTTGGGGTATATTTCCATAGTGGATGGGAGTGTGGCTAAAGCCATTGGTGAGGCTGGGACAGCAGCATTGCTAAGGTGATCCTGCTAGGGCGGTGTCCCTGGTGGATTAAAGTATGCTAGCCCTGCTCCTACACCTGACAAACACCCACCTGTGTGGTGTAAGAAGAATAAGAATAAGAGATTGGATTTATAGCCCGCCCTTCACTACCCAAAGGAGTCTCAGAGCAGCTTACAAACTCCTTTCCCTTCCCCTCCCCACAACAGACACCTTGTGAGGTACGTGGGGCTGAGAGAACTCTGTCAGAAACTGCTGTTTTTCAAGAACAGCTGTGCCAGAATTATGGCTTGCCCAAGGTCATCCAGCCAGGTGCAAGTGGAGGAGTGGGGAATCAAACCCGGTTCTCCCAGATTAGAGTCTGCACACTTAACCACTACACCAAACTGGCTCTCTCCAGAGGGGGGGGGGTTGAGTTTAAAGGTATTGGGAGGCTGGGCTAGCAGAAGCCCTAAGGCAATCCTGCTGAGCAAACTTTCCTGATGGCTGTAAGCATCCCACCTCATCTTCTACACCTGACAGGCAGCTGCCTGTCCAGTGTAGGAAGGGGCGGGGGAAGGGGTATTAGAAGCCACTGTTGAGGCTGGGCTGGCAGGATCACTAAGACATTACTGCTGGGGCAAGCTCCCTGATGGCTTTAAGCACCCTGCACACACTGCTGCACCTGACAGACAGCCGCCTGTCAGGTGTAGGAAGTGGTGGGAGTGTTTTGGAAGCCATCAGGGAGGCTGGGTCAACAGCACTGCTGTACCTTACAGGTGGTTGTTGGCCATTCCTGATTTCCTCAACTGTCTTTAGTTCTCTGCAGTCTCCTGTAACTGTTTTTTTTTTACCTCATAACACTGAGCTCTGGAGCTGACCAATCAGAGAGTGGGGGGTGGAAGGAGGCAGCAGCCTGGCAGCCACATAGGAATCAGTGGGGGAAGCACATTTTACCCCTTAGGAGTCCAATTTCTAAAAATCCCTTCTTAGTGAGCATCTACATCATGGTAAGAGTGCTCTCCCCGAATTTTGTGTTTCTAGGTCCAGGGGTTTGGCCTGGGCATTGATTTTACAGTGAAGGGACTTTCTTTTATATATATATATATGCGATCCTGTGGACTCAGAGAAGCACTCAGCGGGTCGTGTTCCCCCCCCAAATACAAGTGTGTCTGGCACAGAAGGGCTTCCTTTGAAGAAGTTAAACAATGAAATTAAAAAGGACTATCTATAGCTATGAAATTTTAATGAAAAGAAGCTGGCAAGGAAGGGAGAAAAACCTAAGCTATACTGAACAACCCCCCTCCCCAGACATACATAATTAATCAAAACAGGCTGCCCCGGGGCACTGTTTTCTGCAGACTGCCAGTTGCTAAATGGCTGTTTGTTGCAGAGGTGTTGCAGTAAAACTCAGAAGCCGGATGGTGGTGCCTAAGCTTTATTTATTTACTTCAATATCTGTACAATGCTTGTTTCCCTAATGGGATCCAAAGCAGCTTATAACAACATTATTCTCGCCTCCATTTTATCCTTACAACAAGAACCCTGTGAGGTAGTTTAGGATGAGAAGAAACAAATGGCCCAAGGTCACCTAATAGTAATTCTCATACAGCCTTGTGTCTGGACGGTATGGCCAGGAGATCCCTAAGATTGTCTGGTATCCTTAAATTCTAACTCTTTTAGCATTATGCACCACTAGGTGGTGAGCTAGACTTATGGGGGGGCTGAGAGAGCTCTGAGAGAACTGTGACTGACCCAAGGTCGGGGAGGATATCGGAGGCTTGGCGAAGCGAGAGAGACAGAAAGTGGCTGTTGACCCCGAGGAAGGAGACCTGGGGAGTGACTAAACTCCCAGATCCTTCCGAGGCTCTCTTCCCTCCTGCGTCCTCAGCCAACACAACAAGTGTTCCTCCCAGTCCTGGGGACACCCCAGGGCACGACAGGTGGTTTGAACACATAACTTTATCCATTTCAGTTTTGTGGATATGTAGCTAATATTGTATAAGCTCATTACTTCATTGCATTCTTATTCTGATCATTCTCTAAGCAGGTCAGAAGAGTCAGGGCCGGCTCACCCGCTAGGTGAACTAGGCATTCGCCTAGAGTGCAGGTCGGCCTTTAGGGCAGGGGCGGCCCACAGGAGCCCAGCACGCTCCTGGCACTAGGAGCGGAGGAGCGCCCTCTCCATGGAGCCAGGTGCCACGGCGCCCCCTCGAGCCAGCCAGCCAGTGGTAGTGTCGCGCTGCCAAGAAGCGCTAAGGTCCACCCTCCGAGGCCTCCGCTTCACCTCCCATGCCTGCCCGCCTGCCTTCCTGCATCCCTTCCCTCCCTCCTGTGCCGCAGTTGGCGCCTCGGGTGGGGCCCTCAGAGCCGACCTTTCACTTGGCCTCGGAGGAACAGACTTTAGTTCCTGGGAAGTTGGGCCGTTTTAACTTGCAGATTTGAGGGGGCAGCAGTTAAACGAAAATGTGGGGGGGCCACTGGTTTTGATTAAAAAAAAAAGGAGAGGCCGCCCAAGCAGCAGCAGCAGCAGCAGCAGCCTTTCCCCAGATTGCACTGGCCGGGCAGAGGGGGGCGGGCGGGTGCTCCTGGCTGTGTGCGGCAGCAGCAACGGGGCTGGGCGGCCGGAGCGTCAGCGGCAGGGTGCGTAGGATGGGTGGCCGCCTCTTGCCGCTGCTGCTCGCCCCAATGGTGGTGCTGCTGCTGGGTGCCGCAGGTAAGAAGACGGGACTGGGATGGGGCTGGCCGCCGGCATCCCCTCCGCCACCCTCCCTCCCTCCGCGCCGGGTGCCCCATCGGCTTGGGATCTGCAGCACTGCCCCAGCGGAAGAGGAGGCAGGTGCTTCGCCGGCAAGGCCCAGGGAGTGGGTGGCAAAACTGAGCTCCACACTAAGGCGCAGCATGCCAGCTGGGATGTTTCCAGGCCCAACCGGGAGGTTGGCATCTGTGGCATAATAGCACCAGCTGGCATAATAGAAATGCAGAGTCTTACATTGGCTTGGGATCTGCAGCGCTGCCCCAGCGGAAGAGGAGGCAGGTGCTTCGCCGGCAAGGCCCAGGGAGTGGGTGGCAAAACTGAGCTCCACACTAAGGCGCAGCATGCCAGCTGGGATGTTTCCAGGCCCAACCGGGAGGTTGGCATCTGTGCTCGCCTAGAGCACAGGAACACCTCGTGCCGGCCCTGAGAACAGTGTAGAAGGGGCTCCTCGGTGAGCCCCTTTCCAGCACCAGCTGGCATAATAGAAATGCAGAGTCTTACACTCGTATTCCCCTTTAATATGTTCATCATACATAATCCAAACAACACATTTATTCGAAGGATATTTATAATGAAAGAATTTGGAACATTCTCCACCCATTTTGAAGTGATTCACTGCAGTGATTCCGACAGGAAATTTCAGCAGTTGGGTACTAACCATTCAGTGCCATAGTAGCTGAATTGGACTTACTCAGTTCAAGTGAAAGATAAATATTCTGTTTAGCTCTACAGAACAGAGCTCATAAGAAACACTTGAGTAAGAGCACTGGGGATAGAAAGGCTCTGGTTCAAATCTCATCTGTGTAGGTTACCAACAGGCCTGGAGAAAAATGTCCTGTGCTTTTAACTAGAGGCTTAAAGCGCAGGAATGGACAGCTGATTTTTTCCCCTGGCATGGATGTAAATAGCATTACCTGGTAAATAATATCCCATTAAGCCTCTATTGGGACTTCCGGTCTGTGGATTGGTGATGGCGGTCATTCTCCCCTGACCTTGGGGAGATGATTAGCACACCATCGGCATGGAGGGGTGCCACCTCAAGTGGCATCCCCACAGAGCCTTTGTGAAAGCTTTGAGAGAGCTTTGAGGCCAGAGAGCTTTGAGGGTTAGCCTCTTTGACGGCTTGGTGCCAGAGAATAGAGGCTTCCCTCTGCTCTGATGGTCCTGCCAATGTGTGGCCTTCAAGCACAAGCTAATTTGACTGGGACAAGCGTGGGAGATCGAGTGGAATAACGATTGATGTCAGCGAGGTCAGAGATATGACCAACAATGAACGTGAGTTCTAAATAAACGGACGATTTGATAATTGGATCACACACACCCCGTGGGAAAAGCGGAGCACAAAGAGGGGCCGCCCTAGCTCTTAAGCGCATGGACAGATAAACGTATCGAAGAGGGAGCAGGAGGAAATAAACAGCATGTGTATTTTGAGAGACTTACTTGAGCGCAGATAGAGAAGTGACTAGTCTAAATTTGCGGATGATACGAAGTTGTTCAGGGTGGTGAAAACCAGTGAGGATTGTGAGGCACTCCAAAGGGATCTGTCAAAGATGGGCGAGTGGGCGTCAACATGGCAAATGGGGTTCAATGTGGCCAAGTGCAAGGTGATGCACATTGGAGCCAAAATTCCTAAATATAAATACACGTTGATGGGGTCTGAACTGGCAGAGACTGATCAAGAGAGAGATCTTGGAGTTGTAGTAGATAACTCACTGACAATGTCGAGACAGTGTGTGACTGCAATAAAGAAGGCCAATGCTATGCTGGGGATTATTAGGAAGGGTATTGTAAACAGATCAGCCAATATCATAATGCCCCTATATAAATCAATGGTGCGATCTCATCTGGAATACTGTGTGCAATTCTGGTCACCACACTTTAAAAAGGATATTATAGCTTTGGAAAAAGTGCAGAAAAGGGCAACTCGAATGATTAAAGGGTTGGAACACTTTCCCTATGAGGAAAGGTTAAGGAGCTTAGGGCTCTTTAGCTTGGAGAAACGATGACTGAGGGGTGACATGATTGAGGTTTATAAGATTATGCATGGGAAAGAGCAGATAGAGAAAGAGGTACTTTTCTCCCTTTCTCACAATACAAGAACTCGTGGGCACTCCATGAAATTGCTGAGCGGTCGGGTTAGAACGGATAAAAGGAAGTACTTCTTCACCCAAAGAGTGATTAACACTTGGAATTCACTGCCACAGGAAGTGGTGGCGGCTACAAGCATGGACGGCTTCAAAAGGGAATTAGATAAGCATATGGAGCAGAGGTCCATCAGTGGCTATTAGCCACAAGGTATAGATAGGGGCTCTGGGGCAAGTGATGCTCTGTCATCTTGATGCTTGGGGGGGTCAACAGTGGGATGGTTTCTAATGTCCTGGCCTCACTGGTGGACCTCCTGATGGCACTGGTATTTCTGGCCACTGTGTGATACAGAGTGTTGGACTGGATGGGCCTTTGGCCTGATCCAACATTGGCTTCTCTTATGTTCTTATGTTCTTATGAGTCCTTCGAGCCCTGGTGAAGCGTTTTGGAATTGTAAACAAAGTTGAAAAATGGCAGCATCCCAAGGAAAGTTTAAAGCAAAACCGGGTAGCCAGAGCCCAAGGCCGGAAGAGGGAGCTGATGTCATGAAGTTGTTAGCAGATATGCTCAAGCCAGTGATGGGGCAACTTGATGGTATTAACCAGCAACTGACCTCGTTAAATCAAAACTTCACTTTACAACAGCACCAGCTGGCAGAAACGGAAAAGAAAGTGGAGCATGTGACTGAGAAAGTTACAGAGATGGACACCACAAGTAAGAAGATGAAGAAAAGAATGGGAGAAGTTGAAATAAAACAAAATCTCCAAGAAAATCGTCTGTTACAGCTGTAAATGGAAAAGGCCAATATGATTCTCAGGTTCCAGGGAGTTCCTGAAACAGAAAAAGAAGATCTGAAGAAGACTCTGGGCGAGATTATTGCTCCAGTGACAGGCTTACCAGCGGAAGAAATAATAAAAGATATGGAGATGCCCTATCGGGCTTACTCCAATTATATTTAAAAAAAATAGCCTGCCTGGAGAGACTGTGGTCAGATTTGCAAGAAGACAGACCAGAGATGCCATATTAAAGGCAACTTCAGCAACTCCACTGAAATTCGGGACTACAATAATCAAGACTTTAAAAGACATTCCATTTGAAATTCGTCAAAAGAGGAAGAACTATAAGGATTTAACCTCTTTTCTTCAAACAAATGGAATTCAGTACTGGTAGGCGATCCCTGAAGGTGTCATCTTTAAATCAACGATAAAAGGGAGAAGAAGCCAAAGAATTTCCAAAGAAGCCAAAGAATTTCTGAGACGTCAGCTGGGAACGGGGGAAGAATCTAAAGATGAAGAAACTAAGGCAAGTTACTCAACTGCCTCTGGAACGGATGAGGATTCTGCAGCAGAAATGGGTGCGTGAGCAATGAAAACTGTATATGACTTTAGAGACAGAAAGCCGAAGTAAGGGCAAAAGGACTCTGATAAATGGTCCTTTGAAGTAAAGAAGATGCTCAAAAAGTTCTCTCATAATAACTAACTTACTAATACAGAAACTGAAAAACAAGAACTCTACAAGTATATTGTTGTACTAACACTTTGAATATTAATATTTAGTTTAACACGGATGTGATCTCCTACTCTTGGGTTTTTAGTTAGTGTTCCTTTATCCATAGATGTAGTTCTCCTCCCTATATTTTTCTTTGTAGTTTTGTAAAAGGTAAAGGTAAAGGTTCCCTTGCTCGAAAGCCAGTCGAATCCGACTCTAGGTTTGCGGTGCTCATCTCCGTTTCCAAGCCGAAGAGCCAGCGCTGTCTGAAGATGTTTCCGTGGTCATGTGGTCGGTATGACTAAACACCAAGTCACACAGAATGCTGTTACCTTCCTACCGCTTTCGAACTGCTTTCGAACTGCTAGGTTGGCAGGAGCTGGAACTAGAGATGGGAGCTCACTCCGTCATGCGGCACCCGGATCTCGAACCGCTGAACTACAGACCTTTTACAGCCTGCAGTTCAGCATCTTAACCACTTGAGCCACCGCAGCTCCTGTAGTTTTGTAGTCTCATTTTAAAAAATAATAAAAATACCCCTCCGGGGGTTTAAAAAAAAAAGCCTCTATTAAAGGGAAGGACTTTTTTTTCTCCAGACAGAGGGCAACCCTGTATACAGAACAGCTAAACAAAGAGAAGAGGTCCTCCAAACAGGGCGGGGGGGAACACGAAATAAAGACCTTTAAACAGAGAGACAAACAATAATAATATGGATGATTGTATTTATTTATATTTATAAAAAGCATGTTACAACATATATATCCCAGTGATGGACATTTGCCTAACAAAGCCATCCAATGTAATTACAAA
The DNA here is from genome assembly GCF_001447785.1 of Gekko japonicus. Lineage (NCBI taxonomy): Eukaryota > Metazoa > Chordata > Lepidosauria > Squamata > Gekkonidae > Gekko > Gekko japonicus. The sequence goes on along the minus strand of NW_015163655.1, from coordinate 196,545 downwards.
ATAAATAATGGAATTAATATCATACAAACAATAAATAAGAAAAAAGGCATAAATAGCAACAGTTATACTGTCACAGCACTCAGGCTCAACAACGTTATTTAGAAGGATCAAATTTATTGAGTTCAGTAGTAGCAGGTCATCTGTATGTATATTCTGTGCAAAAGCTAACACACCAGGTGGGAGGGGAAAAGATATACTACGTTCAAAGTGGGGTCTTCCGAAGAAGTTAAGCCAATCAGAGGTGCTAGCCTTATGCACGCAAAGAAACGACTACAGGTTCCCAGGGAAGGAGAGAGCGCAAAGCATCAAGGTCAGGAAACTAGATAAGGGCTATGAGCAAAGAGAAAGCTAACATTCCTGGACAGTAATATGTTCACCCATCAGATTCCCTTCCCCCCTCCCTCACTATGGCAGCGTAGCTGACATTCTGTCCTTCCGAAAACCCCTCCCAACCAGGTTTGTTAGGATACATGCTATGGAAGGCACGCAATAACCTAGGAGCACGAACATCACATTGTTCAACCCATTCATTATGTGAGGGATCAAAGTATTTCCACTGCACAAGATAGAACAGCCAGCCCCACCTCAGTTTGGAGTCCAAGATTTGGGCAACTTCATGGTGTGGCTCACCATTCACCATCAGAGGAGGTGGGGCTGGAGGACGAGGTCTCCAGGCATTTTGTCCAGGGTCTGCTTTAACAAACTGAAATGAAAAATGGGATGAATTCCTTTGAGCGATTTAGGTAGCTCCAGGTCAACAGTCACCTCATTGATTTTTCTCAACACCTTAAAGAGCCCCACATATTTCAAGCCCAGTTTTCTGCTGGGTTGGACTGGAGCCCTTTCAAGTTCTTAGTAGACAAATATACAGAGTCACCAGATTGGACATCCCATGGAGGGGATTTTCCCTTGTCAGCCTGGGCTTTGTAATCTGCTTTAGCCTTCTCAAGGGTCTTTTGGATCACAGGCCAATGTTTTTTGATCCCCTGCCGCCAGGAATTTAGGTCCTCTGGAGGAAGGCCAGGGGTCCCCGCTGTAGGTAGAGGGGCTCCTTCATATCCATACACCACCTTGAAGGGAGACAGACCAGTAGACAAATAGATAGCACTATTGTAACTGTATTCCGCATAAGGCAACAACTCAACCCAGTCATCCTGTTGATGGTTAGTAAAACATCTGAGGAACTGCTCAACCACCTGATTGAAGAAGAAGAAGAAGAAGAAGAAGAAGAAGAAGAAGAAGAAGAAGAAGAAGAAGAAGAAGAAGAAGAAGAAGAAGAAGAAGAAGAAGTTGGATTTATACCCCGCCCTTCACTTGGAGTCTCAGAGTGGCTTACAAACTCCTTTCCCTTCCCCTCCCCACAACAGACACCCTGTGAGGTGGGTGGGGCCAGGGCTTTTTTTGTAGAAAAAGCCCAGCAGGAACTCATTAGCATAATAGGCCACACCCAACAACAGAAACTCATTAGCATACCAGGCCACACCCCTGACGGCGTATTTGAAGCGTCCGAATAATGAGTTTCAGGTTGCTGTTTGAAGCTATATACAGTGTTTTATTTACAGAGTATTTACAGTCAGTCCAATCCACTTTGCAATCTCCAAATCCTGAGATTGTCCAGCAAAGTGCTTCGCCAGTAAACGCATTCACAAGTGTGCACATTTACATCAGGACTGTTCTCCTTATATACAGACTGGCACCAATCAGAGCCCAGTGCTGACTCATGGTGACCATTAATTAAGCTGATGCAACCTAGTTGCAATCTGTACCTGGTGACACTGTCACATGACCGTTCAACCTGTCACCACAGATCAGTATGATCTAACTCAATCACACCTGGCTGTCATCTTGCCCAGATATACTACAATATACTGTCAACCCCATGCCTTCCCTTGGCTTGCCTGGGTGCCCCACGGCTGCGGGGAGTCTGGGCAAGCCCCCCTTTGAAGGGAAGGGAAGGCAATTTAAAGGCTTGCCCGGGTATCCCTCCTTGGACAGGCTGGGGAAGGCAGCCTGATTCTTCCAGGGGGCCCCCTGGCCTGCCTGCCTCGGAGTCACTGGGGGGGCGTCGCTCTCCAGGTCTTCCCTCTGTAGTCACAATATGCACAGAGGTTTTGGCTGTAGTGGGCGTGGCCAACTCTGGAGCCAGCCGGAACTCCGTTCCTGTGCGTTCCTGCCCAAAAATAGCCCTGGGGGGGGGGCTGAGAGAACTCTGACACAAACTGCTCTTTCAGGAACAGCTGTGCTGGAGCTTGTGACTGACCCAAGGTCACATCAGCAGGTGCAAGTGAAGGAGTGGGGAATCAAACCCAGTTCTCCCAGATTAGAGTCCGCACACTTAACCACTACACCAAACTGGCATTGACCCATTCTGTTTGGCTGTCAGTCTCCGGGTGGTAGGCACTGCTGAGGCCCTGTTCAATGCCCAATACCTGCATAAGTTCCAGAACTTGGCAATGAACTGACTTCCCCGGTCCAATATTATCTTACTAGGCATTGAATGCAGCTTCACCATGTGCTCCATGAACATCCGGGTCAGGGTATTTGCATTGGGCAGTTGTTTGAAAGGGATGAAGTGTGCTTGCTTGGAAAATAGATCTACAATCACCCAAATCACTGTTTTTCCTTTACTAGGGGGCAAGTCAGTCATAAAGTCCATGGAAATCACTTCCCAGGGTCAGCCGGGGGTTTCCAGTGGCTTGAGTAACCCCGGGGGCTTTCATGGGCATCTTTTGCTCATTAAACACATCTGGCATGAGCCCACATACTGTGAAATATCCCCTCTCATGGGAGGCCACCAAACCTGGCACTGCAACAGGTGCAGGGTTTTCAGGTAACCAAAATGATCCACCAGCTTTGACTCATGTCTGAAGTGCATCACTTCCCTATGGGGGGCTTTCGGCATGAACAGCCTGGCCCCCCAATACCAGCAGCCATTAGGTCCTTGCTGGATGGCTGGGTCAGCTGCAGTTTCCATTTGGTCAGTCTCTGAGAAAGCCTCTTTAAATCTGAGAACGCACAGCTCGACTTTCTCTTGTGCCCCCGCTTTCGCCTGGCTGCGAGTGAGGACAGCCCCTCCCAACTGAGAGGGCGTGAACATAGAATCTATTGTTTCCTCCCTCTGGCTGGCATGTTGCAGGAGGCAGGACAGGGCATCTGCTAGAGAGTTCACCTTACCAGGGAAATGCTGGAGAGTGAAGCAGAACTTAGAGAAAAAGTCTGCCCACTGGAGCTGCTTGGTGTTTAGGTTGCGAGGGGTGCACAGCGCCTCTAAATTTTTATGATGAGTCAGATGGAACCCGTGCTCCCTCCAACCAATGTCGCCAGGTAGATAATGCCAGCTTAATTGTTGCAGCTTCTTTGTCCCAAACCACCCAGTTCCATTCAGTGGTGTTAAACTTTTTGGATACATATGCCAGGGGATGGATGCCCTGTAGGATGCCCCCCCATTGCAACATCTGAGGTGGGAGGGGAAAAGATATACTACGTTCAAAGCAGGGTCTTCTGATGGAGTTAAGCCAATCAGAGGTGCTAGCCTTACATGCACAAAGAAATGACTACAGGTTCCCAGGGAAGAGAGCGCGAAGCATCAAGGTCAGGAAACTAGATAAGGGCCATGAGCGAAGAGAAAGTTAACATTCCTGGACAGTAAGATGTTTACCCAGCAAACTCCCTTCCCCCCCTCCCTCACTATGGCAGCGTAGCTGATATATACATATTAAAAACATTTGTCTTTGGAAAATAACCATGCTTCCAAGTTATGAGAAGGAAAAAGAAGATAATGGCCAATGTACTGGCAATGTGCTGGCAAATCAGGCTTACTCAAGCTGCAAGAAAGCCTCTGTCCCAAATGTCTACTAGTGCCACCTATTTCCTTCCTGTACTCAGCTCTTGGATTCAGCATGTGACTCAGTTGGGGCCCAAACTGTATTAATCAATTTATTAATTTCATTTATACCCAACTTTTCTCTCCAAGGTGGACCCAAAATGGCTTACTGCATTCTCCCCTTCTCCATTTTAGCCTCAAAACAACTCTGTGAAGTAGGTTATAAGAGAGCCAGCAAACTTTCTCAACCAAGCAGAGATCTGAACGTGGCTTTCCAAGGCTGTAGTCTGACACTGAAAGCACTACAAAGCACTAGTATTATAGGCTATGGGGGAGATGCAGTTTAAGCAAGTTCATCCAGCGGTTCAATGAGATTTAAAGTAAAGGTAAAGGTTCCCTTGCTCGAAAGCCAGTCAAGTCCGACTCTAGGGTTGCGGTGCTCATCTCCATTTCAAAGCCAAAGAGCCAGCGCTGTCCGAAGACGTTTCCGTGGTCATGTGGCCGGCATGACTAAACACCAAGGCTCACGGAACGCTGTTACCTTCCCACTGAAGTGGTACCTATTTATCTACTTGCAATTTCTTGCTTTCGAACTGCTAGGTTGGCAGGAGCTGGAACTAGAGACGGGAGCTTTACTCCTCTACAATTTACTCCTCTACAATTATCTTTCCACAGCATGATCATAAGCATGTTCATTAGAAGCAAGAAGCAAGTGGGCTGCAGTGAGTAGAAAGTGCACGGGTGTAGAAATTCAGCCTTCAAGGAAACCAGATAGGTATGATGGCATTTGTTTCATTTGTGCAAATACAAATGAAAAGCATGCGTAAAGGTTTCCCATGCAGCATTTATTTTAACAGGGGTTCCATCTTTACAACCTGATCTCCTATACCAGATCACTAATACAATCTCTAACACTGATTTAACCTCCTTCTTCCCTAATTTTTCCTCACAACAAGCTTGTGAAATAAAACTAGGCTGAGATATGTGACTGGCTCAAGATCTTCCAACAAGTTTCATGGAAAAGTGGGATTTTAACCCATGTCTCTTTAGTCTTAGTGACCTAGGCCAGTACTCTAAACAATACACAAGCTCATGAAAGTTTGAGCTAAATACACAAAACAGATAACACACTATCTTCCATTGGGCCAAAGCAACAAGATATTAGCATATCCAAATATCTTCATACTGCTTTACGAAGAAGGAACACTATATTCACATACATGTATTCAATACTCTGCCCCATTATATTAATCAGTGATAAGACATTCATTGAATTCAAACTTTTTCGCATTGCATTTGTGGCTGTGAAGTTGCTGGGACTGATTGGCTACAATGGTGTGGTAGCATGCGATGGTGATAGACATTTCATTTGTTCAATGAACAAAGCTATTTCGGAGGAAAGAGAACGTTGGCTGTTGGCTGGGAGTGAAACCTCATTCGGCCATAAGACCTTAGTTTTGTGGTGTGTTCTGGGAAGAGGTTCCAGATGGTAACAGGCAACTTGTGAGGTAGGTGGAGCTGGGAGAGTTGTGAGAGCATGGTGACTGGCCCAAGGTCACCCAGCAGGCTTCAGGCGGAGGAGTGGGGAATCAAACATGGTTTTCCAGATTAGAGTCTGCCACTCTTAACCACTACACCAAACTGACTCTCTAAACTAAGGTGGGAGCCCATGGATTAAATGCATGCAAAAACAATGTAGAGTAGAGTAAAAAAAACAAATAAATCTGACAAATGAAACAGGCTTGAGGAAAATGGCAGATAACAGAAGATCAAGAGTCATACTGACATCCCACAAAGTTCAGTACTAGTTTACTCCTGTAAATAGGGATTGTGGACTGCAGTTGCAATCAGCCAGGCAAGCCACATTTTTTAGGGTTTTAGAAATCCATTCTAAGCACAGATTGGCAACTTGCCATTATTATATTACAATAAAGGTCCCAAACCAATGTGGAAAATCTTAGTTATACTGAGAGTGCCAAAAAAATAAAAATCAGAGATGTATATATTTACAGTCCTCTAAATACAACTGTTAGCATTCACTTGCAAAGGTCCAAAAAACAGGAAACAAATGGTATATTTTCAGGCATTAATGAAAATCATCTTGGATTGCTACCATCACTACATTTTGGATAACCACTGCAAGAGATTAAGAAGTCCCTATGTACATTTTCTAATTTCCATTTTAGGAATGGACGGTGGCTAAATTTCCTATTTGGGATATCAGAGAAGTCAAGATTAAGTTTTGATGTCTTTTCCTCGTGATTTCCCCCCAGGCACTTGTTTATATTTTTGATCAGTTATTTATGTTGTGCTCTTTTCATTAGCTTATGTTCTAATTGCTAGCCATGCATCTGACAGGCAGAGTTACAGGGTCAGAACAGGAGATGATGGATGTTTGGCACCTTGCAGATAATACATGCTGAATGTACAGTGTACGAGGGCAGGGAGTGGGGTTGTCATTAGTTGATGCAAAGCAAGAGAAACATACGTGACACCCACATTCAGTATCTTAATTACTAACGTCACTGGTCTTTTAAATTTATTTTTATTGAACTTTATGAAAGTCACACCCAGGGTTTGTATCACTGCGTAGGACTACTGCTTCCAAAAACCAACCAACCAGATATTGCTTCAAGTTACAATACTTAGTACAAAACTCTAGCTTAACTTTGACAAATGTGTGAAACTTCCTCACCGATGTCTCTAATTGTTCATAACCTAATAACATGCCCAGTGTAGTGCCATACACCACGTCGTCGTCGGTCGTTTATCCATGCGGCAACCCACTACATAACAGTGGCGACGAAGGTGGGATGCCGCTGAGTCTGGCCTGGCTCGCACCAGCGCACGCTAAGCTTCCGTTCCTGCCACGCCCCGCATCGCGCACTGCACCGCACCGCGCACCACTACAAGGAACCTAAGCCCTGTGCTACCGCTACGCCATGGCCTCCAACCGTGGGAACCTGGAGATCTTCGATCCCGCCCAACCCAAACTCTGGGACTCGTGGGCCGACCAGCTGACATGCCACCTCGAGTACAACGAGGTCACCGACGCCGGCAAGAGATGGGCGCTGCTCCTGAGCTCCTGCGGGGTGACGACGGTCCATCTCGCCAAAAGTCTCCTCGCGCCCCGGTCCATCCTGGAATGTACCTATGAGGAGATCATCGACGCCCTCACCAGGTACCTCACGCCGCGGCCGACAACACTAGCAAGGCGGCTGGCTTTTCAGGCCCGCGTGCAGAAATCGGGCGAGTCGGCCGCAGCCTTTATGGCTGTACCTATGAGGAGATCATCGACGCCCTCACCAGGTACCTCACGCCGCGGCCGACAACGCTGGCAAGGCGGCTGGCTTTTCAGGCCCGCGTGCAGAAATCGGGCGAGTCGGCCGCAGCCTTTATGGCCGCCCTGCGCCAGCTGGCGATGGACTGCTCCTTCACCAAGGTGGAGGAGAACCTGCTCACGCAGTTCGCGTGGGGCC
>NW_015163655.1:186608-186764 GCF_001447785.1 Gekko japonicus | reverse complement strand
GGACAGCGTTCACTTCGGAGGAGTTCCAGCAGTTTCTCTGCGGCAACCTGATCCGACACATCAGGTCAGCGCCTTTCCACCCCGCGACTAACGGCCAAGCCGAAAGAATGGTGAGGACGACGAAGGAAGTGCTGAGCCGCCTGACGGAGGGAGACT
>NW_015163655.1:177112-186482 GCF_001447785.1 Gekko japonicus | reverse complement strand
GGGGCTTGACCAAGCAGCGGGAGGCTCCCCGAGGGTTCTTTCCGGAAGACACGGTCTTCGCCAAGAACTTTAGCAGGGGGCCCGCATGGCTGGCCGGCCGCGTCATCCGTCCACTGGGAACCCGTATGTACGAAGTGTCGACCGAGTGCGGGCAAGTACTATGGAGACACGTCGATCAGCTCCAGCGGCGCATACTCCCGGAACACACCAACACGGGAAGCCCAGAACCGCAGCCGGCGCTGGAGGAGGACGCGCAGCCACCCCTAGAGCCGGTCTCTACCCCAGGAGAACAGCCGAGCCTGCCACCCAGTCCACCCGCGATCGCGGAAGAGGGCCCAGCTGCAGGAGTTGCAGAGCCAGAGGGGCCTCCACAGGTAACACACCCCGACACAGCTGACAGGGCCCCTGAGGCCCCAGTACCAACCCCCCGACAGTCCACGAGAGAGCGACGGTCCCCATCGTATTTGAAGGACTACGTCACCTAGGGTGGGTCCGAACTATGGGGGGAGGGATGTAGTGTATGCTGACCACCACCAGGGGCCAGCGAACAGCCAGAGCTTGGCTCTGGAAGAACAATAGGGACTAGATTCCTAGTCCCTCCACTGGGGAACCAATAGGAACCATGGCGGGAGATTCAAACCCACCAATGGTGACCAGGGGTGTGTCCCCAGGTATGTATATAGTTGGCCTGCTGGCCGTTTGTTCCTTGTTCTTGTTGTGTACCAAATAAAGCGTGCCATGCACCACGTCGTCGTCGGTCGTTTATCCATGCGGCAACCCACTACATAACACCCAGAGACACAACTTGCAGCATATTCATGTTTTGCTAACCCCACCATTTCTTGGAACCTCTCTGGATGGAACACATTCTTCAAAGATACAAGAACTTTATATGATTGGATCAGGATATCTTCAGTTACTAAATATTCAGTCCTGCTGCTATGAGGTTCCATGTCTGCTAGGAGCTCTGCACAGGCCTCACACTGCACCTGGTAACACATCAAGGAACAGCTGAGATTTCAAGAACTTTTTATTCTGTTTTTGTTGTTGTCATTTTAAGGCAGTATTCTTCAACCAATGATGAGCTTAGTCTTTTAGAGCCAATTATGAAGAAAGCAACATATATTCTTTGAGAAGAGTCCTACTTGAAGCTGAAGGACAGCAACCCTTTTCTAATAATGGGGTCTTTTTATTCCTGTTAATTTCTTTTCTCAGGAAGTTGAGATACCTGCCTTCTCATCTTCCAGCAATCATCTCATGACACATTGATATACAGATAACTAACCCTTCTGCACTTATCTTAAATAGCAGGAAAGTTTGCCTATTGAAGCAGAAGTCTCTCGTTGCCTACCTTATTTATACCAGAGACTTTTTCCGAACAATTCCAAACAGCACTTAAATCAAATAGCTGAAACTCATTAATCAGGCAAAAGTAATTTTTATCCTGTGGATTCCAGGGGTCAAGTGTAAAGTGAGAGACAGGTGTGAAGGGCTGGAGAAAATATGCAACAATCAGTTTCCCATTTCTATGATCCTGCAGGTTTCAATGACTATGTCATCGGAAGAATACACTAGGCAAGTCATTTCCTACCACCACCACCACCCCAAAAAATAGCCTCCTTAGGAGAGAGATCCAGGTGGGTAACCATGTTGGTCTGAAGCAGTAGAATGGGTGTGATCACATGAGCAGTTTGGCCTGACACAGCCACCCCTCCCCTCTGGATTAAATTGGTGTAGTCACACAGCCACATCTGTCAGGCGTTCACCATGCATACACACCCCGTTGTAGGATGACTTGGAGCCAGGTTAAAAAGGCACCACATCACAAGTGGTGTTTTCGGTTCCCCATGCATTCATTGCACATGGATGGATGTCTGAACACGAGAGGGGAAGCAGAATGGGTTGGTGGTTTGAACTTGCAGATCCTTTTCTGCCATTGGGGTTGTGCTTTTTTTTAGTCTTTGCCTATATGCACATATGTGCATGAGCACATATGCACATGCACAGAATTTTTAAAAATGACCCAGCAGTGCATTCCATGGCTGAGGCACTACAGTAATGTGAATGCTTGACCAGGGGATGGCTGCATGGGTAACCCGCAGCAGGGTGTGCAGTTTGGATGATCTGCCCTGCAACATTTTAAACCGGTACAATTAAAGACGGCACCATATCATGTCAAGCCACCAGTGTGATCACACCCAAAGTTTGAGCACAGTGGCATCTCTAAGACCAACACAGTTTTATTCAAGGTACAAGCTTTCATGTGCACACAAAAGCTCATACCTTGAATAAAACTTTGTTGGATTTAAAGGTGCCACTTGACTGAAACTTTGTTTTGCTTCTTGGAGAGAGTTTCCCTTTCTACTGTATGATCAAGGATACTACATCTGCAAGCGGATCCGGTCTCAACAACAGAGAGTGTGTTGTAACCAGCTCCTGCATTCTCTGATCCTTTTTCCTTCTTTAAAGGCTAAAGAGCGCCTCAAAAACCCTCTTGGGGAGAGGGCTTTGACAGGGGACTTGCTAGTTTAGGAGTGGGAGAGTGGCGACTCTCTCAGCCTATCTAGGTGTCTTGAAGCAGGGAGGAGAAAGGAGCTCGAACAAGACGCTGAAGTCGCGACGAGCACAAGGGGAGCCCAGGAGATTCCGTTGAGTTGAAAAGAAAAAACCCTATGCTTTGGAGGTCTTCACAAGCAAAAGCTAAGTGAATTTGAATAATTTGCTCTAGTTGCTTTAGTTACTAACAAAACGGGGCAGAGAGACGCCAGGATAGTGAAGGTGTTAGATCGCGCTAACAAAGGACTCGTAGAGTGATTCAGCAAGTGATTCAGCTTTATTGGAAGTAACGAACAAGCACTAAACTCAGTAAGAAACCAGAACAGCAAACAGTGGGAGCTATGCTCCTTTTAAACATAACCGGGCTAATGTAGCCACGCCTATTTACAAATAACAACCAATGAGATTCCTAGTTTAAGAACCAATGGAAGTCTTTCCCTCGCAGGGACAAGGCACAGTTCTGATTGGTCGCTGTTGCAGAGCGACCAATAGGAAGTTCGTTCAGTGGAGCCCTGGTTTGGCTCGAAGCTTAACATGGGAGTCCTATGAGGTGATTCATGTAAACGTTTCAATACATTACAATTCCTCCCCCCTAAGTTAAGACAACATACCCTTGTTTATTATTTACATACAGTTAGGTCAATCATTGTACATCAGTTATTCCAACATTAATTACACTCATAGTCCTTCAGATAAGTCGGCATTTGCCACGAACGCTGGGACCTGCGGAGCGGTGCAGGCTCCATGGGCATACAAGGTTGTGGGTCAGAGTGGGGTTCACTACAGCTTGGTTCAGGCACAAACTCTACTGGGGTTTCAGCCCCGCACCCAGGGGTCTGCCCTGACTCGGGGACAGTACCGGGCCTTTCGGTACTCACCGCCTGCTCTGGGGGTCTCCACTCAACATCAGGGAATTCAGCCGTCGGAGAGTCAGCGCTGTCCTTAGCCCAACGTCTCCTTAACTGATCTATGTGGCGCCGCCAGATTCGACCGTCAGTCAACTGCACCACATACATTCGAGTACCCACAGAGTCGGATATAACCCCAGGAAGCCACAAGTGCCCGTTTGCATAATTTCGTGCGAAAACCTTGTCCCCTTTTTCAAACATGCGCACCTTCGGTTGCGCCGTGGTACGCTCGGATTGCTCTTCAGTGAGGTCTGGGTGCATTCGGTTCAAACGGGTCGTGAGTCTCCGCCCCATTAACAATTCGGCCGGACTACGGCCTGTAGCACTACAGGGGGTGGTGTGCTGCAGCAAAAGAAAGGAGCCCAGCCTCTGGCTCCAGTCCCCTTCGTCCATTTTACCCAGGGCCTCTTTGGCCGTCCTGACCATCCGTTCGGCTTGGCCATTAGATGCCGGATGGAAAGGGGCCGAAGTCATTTGGCGTATGCCATTACTCGTGAGGAAGAGCCTAAATTCCTCAGACACAAATTGAGGCCCGTTGTCACTGACGATGACGTCAGGCAACCCGTGGGTGGCAAAAAGTCGGCGGAGCGCATGGATCACAGCAAGTGATGTGGTCGATTTCATATGCACGACCTCCAGCCATTTGGACATAGCGTCCACCACAATTAGGAACATTTGCCCTTGGAGAGGGCCAGCAAAATCTATATGCAATCTGGCCCAGGGTTTACCAGATGACTCCCAGCCTTGGGGTGTAGCTTGTGGGGGATCGGGTCTGACTTGCTGGCATTTGGGACACCCTCGTACCCATTCTTCGATCTCTTTGTCCAGCCCCGGCCACCAGACATACCCTCTGGCCAACGCTTTGGTGTGTACCATACCGGGGTGACCCTCGTGCAGCGACTCTAACACTCTCGTCCTGAGTTTGTCAGGAACCACCACCCTGTTCCCCCATAATACACAGCCCTTAGAAATGGATAGTTCATTTTGACGGCTTTTGTAAGGGCCGAACTCCGGTTCAACGCTTCCAACCGGCCACCCCCTCCAAACCCAGTTTAATACTCGGGACAGCACGCTATCCTTGGCCGTGTGTGCTGCAATGTCCCTGGATGATACCGGGGGTCGAGGAAGCTCCTCAATTGCCAAGACCTCACAGGCGGGGGCAGGGTCTGCGCCAATGTCCGGCACCGGGCACCGGCTGAGGGCATCCGCATGCCCAATCGCTTTCCCAGGCCGGTGCTCTAAGTCAAAATCATAAGCCTGCAAAAATATCGCCCATCTAAGCATGCGTGGGGACATGATGTTTGGCAATTGCTTATCGGGCGCAAAAATCCCCAGTAGCGGCTTGTGGTCAGTGACCAGCAAAAATCGTCTGCCAAAAATAAAATCATGGAACTTTTTGACAGCCGCTACCAACGCCAGACCCTCCTTGTCTATCTGGGCATAGTTCCGCTCTGCCGCAGATAGTGATCTAGAATAAAAAGCGATAGGCGCTTCGCTCCCATCAGGCATCAGATGGCTTAAAACTGCGCCTACTCCAAACGGTGAAGCGTCAGCAGCTAACACCAGGAGCTTGTGTTCATCATAATGCGTGAGTACGGCATTAGATGTCAGCAGCTCCTTGACTCCCACAAAAGCCTTTTCCTCGGCCTGCCCCCACTTCCATTTTGCCTCCTTGTGCAAAAGCGCGTGCAAAGGGGCCGCCACTGATGCCTTATGCGGTAAAAACGCATGATAAAAATTCAGGAGTCCTAAAAAGGATTGGAGCTCCTTCTTACTCACCGGCCTGGGGGCGTTTTGGATTGCAGATACCTTCTCATCCGTGGGGTGGACTCCCTCTGCGTCAATGCGAAACCCCAGGAAGTCCACACTTTCCACCCCGAGCGTGCATTTTGAGCGCTTAACTCTGAGGCCGGCATTTTGAAAACGCCTGAGGACCTCTTTAACCCGGTCCAGTAGTTCCTGTTCAGACCCGCCCGCAATCAGCACGTCGTCAAAATAGGGCACTGTGCCAGGTACCCCCCTTAGTAGACGTTCCATGAGGCCCTGAAAAATCCCAGGTGCTACGTTGACCCCGAATTGCAGCCTGTTCACTTTAAAAGCCCCTTGGTGGGTTACAATTGTTTGGGCCTCGGCAGCCTCCGGGGTGACAGGCAACTGCTGGTATGCCTGGGCCAGGTCAAATTTGGCGAAAATCTTGCCACCCCCCAGGGAAGCCAAAATGTGGCTTATTACCGGGACCGGGTACGAATGTTGCTGCAGCGCCTTGTTAATCGTACATTTGTAATCGGCGCATAGTCGTATGGACCCATCTGATTTGACAGGGGTTACGATCGGGGTCTCCCATTTGCTGTATGGTACTGGCTCTAAAACCCCTTGCTCAACTAGTTTGTCAATCTCTTTTTCCACCTTATGTTTGAGAGACACAGGTACTTTCCGATACTTCAACCTAATAGGTTTGACTGACGGATCTAAGTCAAACGCAACCGGGGGGCCCTTGTACCTTCCCAACCCTTCGGCAAATACATCAGGGAACAGGTCGTACAGCATGCCCCATTTATTTTCAGACATCCTGTTAATCCCAGAAATACCGATGCCCAATGGCTCAAACCAATCTAACCCTAGCAGGTTAACCCGGTCTCCCTCTGCAATCAGGAATGACAGTTTAACACATTTCCCCTTATACTCAACAGTAACAGAGTCCCGTCCGGCCAAGGGAATTCGGTTGCCCTGGAAGTCGGACACTCTGGTTCCCGCAGGCTGGAGCCGCCGCCGGCTTCGGTTCGGGAACAACTGGCGCCAGGACGCGGCAGAAATCACCGTCACGGACGATCCTGAGTCCACCTCCATTGTACAGGGTCGGCCGTCGAGGAGTGGAGTCACGGTGATCTTGCCCTGGCTGCTGGTGCGATTTACGGCCGATGCGCTCGACAAGGTCGCCGTCAACTGGCAGCTTGCTTCCGATGCTGAGGAACGGGTCTTGCCTTGGGTGCTGACTGGAGTGCCCCTCTGCGCTGACCGGTTGTTAGTTGAGGGATCCTTCTTCGCTGATCTGCAGACTCTGGCCAGATGACCACGCCGCCCACACGCTCTGCAGTCGACATCACGAGCCCAACAGGAGCCGCGCTGGTGCTTCCCGCCACAACCGGAGCAAGGCTTGACGTTGGTAGTCTTCGCTGGGGTCCGCTTGCCTCGAACCGCGTTGACGTCATCATCCGCGTCTTCGCCCTCGCTGTCTCGTTGAGCGTGTATACTGGGCTCTGCCACCCGCTGGCGGACCTCCTTCGTGGACTTCTCCGCTGCTTCCGCGGCCACGGCCTCTTCGTAGGCCACTGCCCAGGTCAGGGTGGTGCGGGCGAACAGCCTCTGTTGCAGCCTTTCATCTTTGAGACCGCAGACGAGACGGTCTCTGAGGGCTTCCTCCACGTTGTGGAAATTACATGGCCGTGCGGCTTTGCGAAGGGCCGCCACGAAATCTGCGATGGTCTCGCCTCCGGCCTGGTTCCGCTTGTAAAAAGCGTGCCGGCAGGCGATCTCCGACGGTTGTGGAGAATAGTGAGCCTTAAGCTTCTCCGTGATGTCAGCGTAGGTGACAGTCTTTATATCAGTTGGGGCCACCAACGACCTGGCTATGTCGAAGGTCCCCTTCCCGCAGGAACTCAGGAGGCATGCTCGTTTCTTCGCCTCATCGGTGATGTCGTGGGTCTCCAGATGGAACTCGAACCTGGACAGGTAGGAGTCCCAGTCTTCTGAGGAGGGTTCGAAGCACTCGAACTTCTGGCTTCCAGCCATCGGGGGAGACTTGGGCACCGGAGCTGGTGGCGCCTCCGCCGGATCGGCTGCTGTGCTCTGCCCGCTTTCTTCCGAGTCCGAAGTGTGGATGTCCGCAGGGCTGCCTACCTGCTCTAACATCCCATCCTCGTCGCCAATTGTTAGATCGCGCTAACAAAGGACTCGTACAGTGATTCAGCAAGTGATTCAGCTTTATTGGAAGTAACGAGCAAGCACTAACTCAGTAAGAAACCAGAACAGAAAACAGTGGGAGCTTATGCTCCTTTTAAACATAACCGGGCTAATGTAGCCACGCCTATTTACAAATAACAACCAATGAGATTGCTAGAATAAAGACCAATGGGAGTCTTTCCCTCCTAGGGAATGGTATCGTTCTGATTGGTCGCTGTTACGAAGCGACCAATAGGAAGTTCGCTCAGAGGAGCCCTGGTCTGGCTCGAAGCTTAAAATGGGAGTCCTATGAGGTGATTCATGTAAACGTTTCAATACATTACAGAAGGTCCCCCATTAGAAAAGCCCGACTTAATTGGCTTAGTGGCTACCAACTGGGGGAGGGTAAAAAGTATTTCTTTAAAGTGGAGGAAGGAGGGGGAGACAAGAAATAGCAGTTGGAGACATAAATACTACAAAAGTTTTCTTCATTGTATTTTTTTACATATACGCATCGCATCGCCCAGCCGAAGGAGAAATAAACGCTGTACCTTTAAGTTCAAGACAGAGCGACAATCCGGGCGTGGAGAGAGCGGCGTGGATGGAGTGGTGACGTGTCTGGGGCGACTGCAGAGACGGGCGGAGATGGGCGGAGGAAGAACGAGGGATCGGGCGGCTGGCCAGCTGGAGACGGAGAGGACCGGTGACGTCAGAGGCTGTGACCGGAGCTGTGTGGAGAAAGGCGGAGGCGAGCAGGGACGGAGACGACTGACTTGCAGCTGAGCGGAGAGGAAAGGGGCGGAGCCAAGGCTGAGCCAAGAGGAGAAGGAGTGCCGGGTGCAGATCAGTGCAAGACGGTGGTGTGCTACAGACAGGTGTTGACACTTAACTGAGAGACAAGACAAAACATTAACGGAGACGAGAGAAGAAACGCATAATAGACAAAGACTTAAAAAAAAACCACTGTGCCCTGGTTAGAGCAAAAAAAAAAAAAACCAACAACAGCTGATTAATCCAAAACCAGGAACACTTAAAGGGATACTGCAAGAATAAGTAGTGATAAGATTAGGTGGTAAAATAGTAAAGAAGACAAGAGGAGGCTGTAAGAAAGAGGAAATAGAGCAAGAGGTTAAGAATACAGATAAATAGAAGTGCAGAATAAAAATACTGACAACAGAAAAACAGGATTACAGTGCACAAAAGTAGATAGTAGATTACACACCCTAAGCAGTTCAACCAGGTCTAAAATATATGGCTACTGGTGGCACAGGGAGCAGAAAGGCATCATTACAATCCCCAGGTCAGCTAGGAAACACAACTCAACTTAAAATAAGCACCATGAGCATGCCACAAGCAACCATGAAAGAAATTAATAAAATGATACAAGAAACTGTTTCCCAGGCAATTAAACATACAATTGATACAGCTATGCCAGCAATGATTAAAAATGAAGTAGAACCCCTAAAAAACAAAATGGATGAAATAAAAACACAAATTACATCACAAATTACAGCAGAAACACAAGAAATTAAAAAACAAATTATGGAAAATAAACAAGAAATAATGAAAATTTCCTCCAAACAACAAAAATTTAAAGAGAAACTACAGGATATAGACTTTGAAGTTCTTGAATTAAAAGCAAAAAGTGAAAGAATTGAGGATACCTTGATAAATTTCGAAATGGAGAAAGCGGCAAAGATAATAAGATGCCAAAATATCCCAGAAAATATTGAAAAAAATTTAAAGGATGAGTTTGCCCAAAATATAGCCGATCAACTACAAATAGGGACGAAAGAAGAGATACAAAATAATATTGAAGATATCTTCAGACGAAACTTTGCATACGCAAAGAAACATAAACTCCCGAGGGAGGTACATGTTAAGTTTTATCGAAAGGAGATGAAGGAAGAGATTCTTAAAGCGGCACACGAGACAAAAGTGAACATCCAAGGAGAGGAAATTAATCT